>NC_069505.1:261832520-262130020 GCF_027579735.1 Bombina bombina | reverse complement strand
AATAAACTAAATACGTTATATAACTCGTTCTGCCGCTTTGTGCTACAATGTAACTACAGGACCCCCCATTGTGACATGCTAACAGAACTAAACTGGCTGTCGCTGGAATCCAGACGCACCCACCATCTTTCCTGCCTTGTCTTTAAGAGCCTTTCTGGGAAGCTCCCACCCTACCTGAGCAGAATGCTCTCCCCTGCTATTCCCACCTCCTATAACCTCCGATCCAATAACAGCACATTATTTAGCTTGCCTCAATACAAAAAGAAAGCAGCTCGATCCTCCTTTTCCTACAGAGCGCCACAATTATGGAATGACCTCCCTCACACTTTAAAAACTTCCCCAAGCCTAAAATCCTTTAAGAGATCCCTCTCTACATATCTCAAAACAGAATGTGCCTGTCATGGTTGATTAAATATTTCGTACCTGCTCTATGTTAAATGTTTGCATATATTGTGTATTATTATTGTTTTTGTATTTTATTGTACCCAATTGTATCAATTGCAATGTTTTGTGATCCCAGGACATACTTGAAAACGAGAGAAATCTCAATGTATCCTTCCTGGTAAAATATTTTATAAATAAATAAATATACACACACTTATATATATATATATATATATATATATATATATATATATATATATATATATATATATATATATATATATATATATATATATATATATATATATATATATATATATATATATTTATAATTAGAAAATGTCATTCCAACCACACGTACTGATATATAGTCCAATTATTATTTTAATCATTATTATTATTTTTACTGTAATGAGCATATTCAGCATGAATTTATGCTGTTTTGCACATTAAGAAAATCGTTGTTCTGTCCAGTTGGTATTTTGTTTTAAACTTAACACAGGTAATGGCACTTATGGGTAATTTACATTGTATACAATTACCATGGTTACTGTCACCATGCCAACTCGATGCACAAACACTTTCTAACATTTATTTATCACAATTTTAGGCATTTGTGGCAATGTTCCACATGTTTGTCTATATGAAGTTTTCTACATTAGTATGTCACACAAGAATGTTCAGACATGTAGATTGCACAACTTTATGAATAAGTTCACGATTGTATATTGGGACCGAAAACCGGAAGTGAGGTAATGAAACTTCCGGTTTCGGACAGCACTGTGGAACGCAAGATGCGTTCCAAGCTCGAAATATTGGCGCACTTTTTTGGAGAGGCACTAAGGTTGGTGTGATTTAATTTGTATGTAACACTATAAATGAGTTGTATTTTGTTTGTTCTGTATGCTGATGAAGGGGTTGTGAACCCCAAAAACGTTCCATTAAATTGTTTTTTTTGAAAAAATGCTATATCATTGCACCCAGGCGAGTTGGCTATCGGTGGGCTGAACTGGAAATTGCTTACTATTTATCTTCTGACCAGTGGAACCCCCCTGTTTAACCTCATTTATCTACATCTCCAGCGCTTTCACAATTGGGCTGCACAATTCCTTCTGTGCTTTCAGTATTTTTGTGTTTGGACTTTGGCTGCTGTGAACTAATTTTCCAGATACTTTTCTTTCCATTTGTATACTACTCATTGCTCCCCTCTAGCATGACATCACAACCGAGAACAGAGGATATCAACACCCCAGATCCCAACATCCAGGTGGAGGATCTGACTTGCCAGGCCGTGGCAGCACAGACAGGCACTGTATCTTATACCTCAGATGATGCTGACTGGATTTTGTTCGCACCCATCTCCAAAACTATTGGTGAGACCACAGTTAATTTGTATTACACTTTGCTTAAATTAAAAAAAAGAGAGGTTGATCTAGCGTTACATGGCAGCTATCTGTCCGATTATTATAGAACAGGCCACATCCCCCGTGGATTTAGAGTCCACAATGTACCTTCTATTGGACGTGATAACCCAGAATTTAGAAAGAAATGGTGTTTCAATTTAAACAAGTGCTCTTTAGACCTAATACTATTGGTTATAGAGGAGGTCACTGTAATTCTAAGTAAAGTTAGGATAGAAATACAAACTTTCGAATCTTTACACAACATCACACTCACCAGTGACACCCAAGAAAATTGGTTATCAAAAATCAAATTGCAAATTGACAAATACCAGAGTGATTTAATTACATTTAAAAACAAAAAGTTGGAGACTGTCAATAGTGATTACACTCAGGGAAAAGTGTATAAATGGCTGACTACCACACAGGGGAATCAGACCAGGAGGAGACATAGAACCAGACGGGTACACTTTGATACGGTAGATACGAGTGGGGAAGACTCCACTGACACCGAAAGGAATCCCTCTGGTACTTTGTTCACTCCACCTGGTCCACATAGACATCAGGACCAATTTTCCTCACATGAACCCAGATCATATTCAACCCCTGGTCATTTTTTAGGGGTAACAACACGCTCTCGGGGAGGGGGAGGCATCACAGACCCCACATCAGGCGGACGGGGCATCAGACACAGACCCCCCAGACGACCACGACAGAGGACATAATTGTTAATCTGAGTACACACACCTTGACTGACAGTGAGCGCAAAGTTCTTAACAAAGGTTTATCTTTTGTGCCGAGCACCCCAGTATCTGAATTTGACCTTTAGCTAGACCTTTACAAACTGAATAGATCCCTTAAGATTAGGGAATTTTTTCAAAATAAAGATTCGCCATCACTGAAGTCCCACGTTGAACTTAAATGCAAAGTACCCAGTTCTTTTGAACCCATTAATAGCAGTCCAAGTACTAAAACCTTTTTGAGGCTGATAACCCAAGATTTGGACACAGCAAGAACAGACACATTGTGGAAACATAATCTCTCCAGAGATGAATTGAAAGCCATTAAAACCCTCCAGAATGATTCCTCTATAGTCATCAGGCCCGCCGATAAGGGCGGGGCCATTGTCCTTTTGGATTATAATGATTATAAAGATGACATCCTGGAACAATTGGCTGATACCCTGACATATAACCTGTTAACATCTGACCCTACTATACAATTCAAAACACAACTTGACAAACTGATTAATTTGGGATTTGAACAAGGGTACTTAACTGAGCACATTCGTGATTTCTGCACTACTATACATCCCAAGATACCCATTTTGTATTCAATCCCCAAAATCCATAAAACACTGGACCACCCACCGGGCCGTCCTATTGTGTCGGCTAGGGAGTCCCTCACCCAGCCTGTAGCACAATATGTGGATGTACTATTACAGCCAGTGGTGAGGGAAACACGGTCTTATGTTATGGACACGAATTATTTCATTCGTAAGATACGGACTGTTGACATCCAGCCAGACGATTTGCTCGTCACTCTGGATGTCAACAGTCTGTATACTATTATACCCCATCTTGATGGACTTCAAGCCATACAAGAACATCTTACGGGAAACCCCCTTTATGTGGGTCCCCCAGTGGAATACTTACTGTCCCTCATTGAATACTGTCTGTTTAAAAACTATTTTCGGTTTGAAAATAAATTTTATTTACAAACCGCTGGCACAGCCATGGGTTCCTCCATGGCCCCCTCGTACGCCAACATCTACATGTCACAATTCGAAAACATGTATCTGTGGAACACGCCGAATGTATCCATCATTTGTTATTACAGATACATAGATGATATTTTCTTAGTGTGGCGAGGGTGCCTGGAGGAACTCCACAAATGGTTTGAAGTGTATAACAACACTACCAATAATGTTAAGTTTAAGATGACAGTGGATTTTCAATCCATTCATTTCTTGGACTTAACAGTCTTCAAGGATTCCAATAATCTAGGAACCACATTATACCATAAACCCACTGACCGCAACTCTATACTAAGGGCAGATAGTTGCCATCCCCCAGCCCTACTAAAAGGCATAGTAAAATCACAATGCATAAGAACAATGCGTAATAATTCTAATGCCGAAACTGGGGTCTCCCAATTGAAAGGAGTGGGTTAGAGGTTCCAGAATAGGGGATATAAGATCCCGGTAATACAAGACGCCATGGAATCCGCTTCAACATTAACACAGACGGACTTGATTCTACCTAAACCTAAAAGGGACACAAGTGATAAGCTCATTATGTCCACCACTTTCACTCCAGCGACAAAAAATGTTGGCCAGATCCTTCGCCAGCACTGGCCAATTATGTCTTCAGACCCTAAGCTCACATTCACTCACAATTTACAACCTATGGTTGGGTTCAAGAGGGGGACTAATCTTAAGGATCTATTGGTGAAAACGGACCCCAAGCAGTGTTATCTGACCGGGAACAAAAGGAATATCAAGGGATCCTATCGCTGTTTGGGCTGCACAACATGTAATGGCCTAGTGGGTACCAAAGTATTCCATCATCCACAAACAAATCGAACATTTTCTATCAGGCACTCTATTACGTGTACTACCACTCACGTAATATATTTATTATTTTGTCCATGTTCCTGTTTCTATATAGGGAAAACATCTGGTACACTCCGTGAGCATATGGGAAATCATCGCCACGCCATAAGGACTGCACTCAAACAAGGTGATTCTGAGCAGCCAGTGGCGCGACATTGCGCCAAAAAGGGACATTCAGTGTCTTCCATCCGTTACATTCTAATTGATCACATACCCCCATTGGATCGGGGGGGGCGACCGGAACAAGCAACTTCTGAAACGCGAGGCCCAGTGGATGTTCAGACTGGGCACGATACAACCAGGCGGCTTGAATACCATGCCGGACTTTAAGAGCCTTATGTGATCAACAATTGGGGTGCTACATACTTGGGGTATGTCAGGTGGACATTGTGGTTCCGTTTTGGTACACATTCCATTTGCCCCTATTTGTAGGGGGAAGTGTTGTGCACCTAACGGCACGGAGCAGGGGGGACATCTGTCTCCACCTTCTCCGTGGAAGCCTGGTCTGCCCTGTGCAATTACCCACTGTTCAAACACGCACCACCAGTCTTAAAGCGGATATGAATACTACTATACCCACTTGGAGAAATTTCTGATGTGGGGACTGTTTATATGAGCTACATGTCCTTATTATTATTATCCCTTCTATCTTGTGATATAGGTTGCTTTGCTGTCATGTTTGAGGCTATAATTCCAAAATAAGGTTACCACCCTTATACTTTTTCCCAGCCACTACATATATTCATCTGCATCTATATTTGGGCTGATGTATGCTATAACCGCCCGATGGCCAAATTTACTTTATATGAACATGATGTGATGCCCCAGCGGTATAGCTTATAATTTGTACAGCCCTACAATATCCCACATATTCCTTTTATTACATATTACTCTCACTTTATGCATCTATCTGTTCGCATATCGATTGAAGCAATATTCATGCCAACTGTCAGTTGGTCCAAGTTACCCATATATCATATTGGTGCCACACTCTAATTTTTTTCCATCCATATTTGCAGCATTTCATTTGTTTCTTATTTAGAAAATGTCATTCCAACCACACGTACTGATATATAGTCCAATTATTATTTTAATCATTATTATTATTTTTACTGTAATGAGCATATTCAGCATGAATTTATGCTGTTTTGCACATTAAGAAAATCATTGTTCTGTCCAGTTGGTATTTTGTTTTAAACTTAACACAGGTAATGGCACTTATGGGTAATTTACATTGTATACAATTACCATGGTTACTGTCACCATGCCAACTCGATGCACAAACACTTTCTAACATTTATTTATCACAATTTTAGGCATTTGTGGCAATGTTCCACATGTTTGTCTATATGAAGTTTTCTACATTACTTTGTCACACAAGAATGTTCAGACATGTAGATTGCACAACTTTATAAATAAGTTCCCGATTGTATATTGGGACCGAAAACCGGAAGTGAGGTAATGAAACTTCCGGTTTCGGACAGCACTGTGGAACGCAAGATGCGTTCCAAGCTCGAAATATTGGCGCACTTTTTTGGAGAGGCACTAAGGTTGGTGTGATTTAATTTGTATGTAACACTATAAATGAGTTGTATTTTGTTTGTTCTGTATGCTGATGAAGGGGTTGTGAACCCGAAAACGTTCCATTAAATTGGTTTTTTTGAAAAAGTCCTGAGAGTGCATTCTCTTGTTTCCTATATATATATATATATATATATATATATATATATATATATATATATATATATATATACACACACATATATATATATATATATATATATATATATATATATATACACACACATACATACACACACTGAGTAGAAAAAAATAAAATAAAAAAAGAAGTCTATGCACTTAAATAGTGCTTCATAGTTCAGATAGAACATTCAATGAAAATGATGTCAAATAATTATTTACATACATTAGAAAAATAAGGAAAACCAGCTCAGGGGGGGCCACAGGGGGGGGCAGGGACATTTTTACAGGGGCACTGGCCCCTGTGGGCCCCTGTGCAGAACCGCCCCTGCACGGTCCTATAATGTTACTGTGTAGAGTGTGGAAGAAAAGAAGAACAGAGGGGCGCCTCATGTGTGGAATCACCAAACATATGTGTGAACTTGATAAAATATGAGCCAAATAGATACTCACATATTACTGGAGCACCCTAATGTGCTAGTAGGTACAAGCTGTAGATAGTATTTGTGTCTCAATTGGTAGTCAATGAACACAAGCATTTCATTGTTCATTGAATACCAATTGAGACACAAATACTAGCTTTATCCTGCACCTGTATCCTGACTATTGGGAGAACCTCAACTGGGTGAGCTGATACGCCCCTCTGAAATCTATCAGTCTACTTCTACCAGTACATAGGTGTGCTCACCTTTGGCAGTATTAATTTACTTGCTGTTTTACTCTGGTTGATCTACACATGTAGTGCTCTCTTTGCATCACTTTCTCACTGCAGCACACAGGGAGTTCCAGAGAAGGGGGGTGAGCTGTTACACCCTACAATTCTACAGCTTGTACCTACTAGCACATTAGGGTGCTCCAGTAATATGTGAGTATCCATTTGGCTCATATTTTATCAAGTTCACACATATGTTTGGTGATTCCACACCTGAGGCGCCCCACTGTTCTTCTTTTTTTCACACTCTGCAGCTTATCCGGTCTAATCTGTGAGGAGGAGGCAGCCAACACACGATAATTTATCTTTGGGGAAGATTTCCCTACCTTAAAGAAGTGCATCCAATTCACTCTGGGACTTTATTATTTCATGATTTTGGTATGTATGCTTACCATATTATTGTTTTTTTCATATGGTACACTGTTAATTATCTATCTTTCCATCGTGTTTTTATATATATATATATATATATATATATATATATATATATATATATATATATATATATATATATATATATATATATATATATATATATATATATATATATATATATATATATACTCCCTCTAAGTTCCAGCTTATCAATGTTACAGTGTAGGTTGATATAGCCTGGGGGTAATTTATTACTTTAGAAACACTGGCACTATTTCTTTCCTATGGCATGGAGAGTCCACAACGTCATTCCAATTACTAGTGGGATATTCAATTCCTGGCCAGCAGGAGGAGGCAAAGAGCACCCCAGCAAAGCTGTTAAGTGTATTTTCCCTTACCCATAATCCTCAGTCATTCTTTTTGCCTCTGTCAATGGAGGATGTACGAAGTTGATGTCTGAAAATAATTAATCCTTTTATGGGTATTTTTCCCTGCAAGCAAGGTTTGGGCTCTAGCTGTGTCCATGTCAATCTCTTGAGTAAGAGTAGTGGTGGCTTTTAGCAGTTAGAAGGCGGCGAGGTAGTCTTTGCTTTACTTCTAACAAGTTTGCTACCCCGTTGTAGAAAGCCAGGGTTGGTTACTCTGCTCTTTCTTTTGCTACAGGTCCATGACAGGGAGCGCAGTGCCTGTCACACCCATGTAGCTGTTTTCTGCCCTGCAGTCGGATCCACAGGTATGTGACTCTTCCTTCTAGGTTAGGAAGGACAGCACTTCAGAGGTTAACCCTCAAGTGGATCACTTTCTGGGACATAGTTACCCTATTGTTTTATGAGTACAGTGTTAGGGCAGCTTTTATTGGGGGTTAATAGCTCCTAAAGAAAGAAATTGGCACTTTATTAGTATGAGCTAACAAACAGAGAGTATTAAGGGATTAATTTCCCTAATTCTTGGCGGACTGTATCACAGGGGTATTTTACTTTCCCTTACATTATCTGGGAGGCAGATTAAGCTTGTGCTTAATGTATACCAGCTTATACTGAAGAGAGGGCTGACGGCTGTTTAAACTTTATGCAGCCGTTTTTACTTTCGCATTCTTATGTGTGGCACAGTCAGTTTTCCCGGCCGCTTACGTGACTTCTGTTTTTACGGAGTGAACCTTCATGAGCCTGAGAGTGTTGGATTGAAGTTGGATGAGGAGAGGTGTCGGCTTAGTTTTCTCGCCGATCTGAGTGACTTCAGTTGAGAGTCGTCTAGCTGGAGGTACACAATTTCTTTTTACTAGTGGGTTTTTCTCTCTGGTCTGGTAGGAGCTTCAGATATCTTGTCTGAAGTTGAAATTTTCATAATTTCATGTTAACCTCCCCACTTAAACATTATATTTCTTATTAAAAAATTATTTTTTATTTTGGTCTTTGAACATCGTTATTATTATTACTAGTGGGACCTGTTCTTTTGAGATATGGACTCAGAACAGGATCAGCCTATCTCGCTGGATAAATGTTTGCTATGTTTAGAGAACCAGATTGCCTTAACAATGCAGTTTTGTTCCTCATGTTTAGAAAAAACTTTAAAATTTAAAGAAAAAAATTCACCCTTCTGAGCCAAGTGTCTCTCAGGATAATGCTGTGCGTGAAATGCCTCAGCTTTCTCCTCAAACATCCAAAGCCTTAATTGTTTCTCATACTGTGCCTTCTGTATCCTCTAAACCACCTGGGGGTGTTTTTTACCTGGGGATTTTGCCGCTCAGATTACTTCTGCAGTATCGCCGGCTTTGTCAGCTTTCCCTACTTCGGGTAAGCGTAAAAGGAAATCTAAACATTTGCCTGCAAGTAAGGTTTCTAACCCCTCTAAGTCTGCATTAGTCAATTTTTCTAAATTGTGTGATGAGGAAAATACTTCAGTAGCTTCTGAAGGTGAGATCGCAGACTCTGAAGAGGTACATTTTAGATTTAAGCTTGAACACCTCCGGTTACTACTGAAGGAGGTTCTAGCTACTTTGGACGACTCTGAATCCTCGGTTGTTGTCAACCACTCGAAGTCTACTAAAATCGATAGAGTTTATGAGACTCCATCTTCTGAGGATGTTTTTCCTGTTCCAAGGAAGATGTCTGAAATTATAGCTAAGGAATGAGATAAGCCAGGGGTTCCCTTTTACCCTTCCCCTGTTTTTTAAAAAGATGTTTCCTTTTGCTTACTCTATTTATGACTCATGGCGCACTGTGCCTAAAGTAGAAGGAGCTATTTCTAATCTTGCTAAGAGAACTACCATTCCTATAGAGGATAGTTTCTCTTTTAAGGATCCAATGGATAAGAAGATAGAGGCTTACTTAAAAAAAGGATGTACATCCATCAAGGATTACAGTGGCAACCTGCAGCGATTATCGCCACGGTTACGAGAGCAGCATCTTATTGGTGCAATGCCTTGTCTGATCTTATTTAAGAGAAAACTATGGTAGAGGAGATCCAAGATAGGATCAAAGTTCTTAAACTTGCCAATACCTTTATCTGTGATGCCAATATGCAGATAATTAGACTGGTAGGTAAGATTTCTAGCTTCATTGTACTAGCCCTCAGAGCTTTGTGGTTAAAATCTTGGTTGGCTGATGTTTCCTCAAAGGCCAAGCTTTTAGCTTTACCTTATAAGGGTAAAACTCTGTTTGGACCTGGTCTGGCAGAAATCATCAAAGCCACTAGTGCCACACCTGGCTGCTACCTTGTTTTGTGTGCCATTTTCACATTTTAACTTGTTTCCAATAAAGTAGACTTTTATTCAACTTCCAGGATTTCTTGCTCGTTTTCTAATTTTCTGGCAGAAATCATTTCAGAGATTACAGGTGGAAAGGGATATTTCCTACCTCAAGACAAGAAGTATAGACCAAGGGGTCGACAGACTTTTAATTTTTAATCTTTTTGCAACTTTAAGGGGCAAAAGTCTTCCTCTTCCAAATCAGACCAATCCAGGTACACTTGAAAATCAAATCCAACCAGCCCTGGAACAAGGGAAAACAAAACAAAAAGCCTTCCACTGACTCAAAATCAGCATGGAGGGTCTGCCCCTGATTCGAGTTTGGATCAGGTGGGGGGGGGGGCAGGCTTTCTCTTTTTTGACAGGCTTGAATATGCAATGTCCCAGATCCATGGGCTATGGACATAGAATGGGATTCAAGTCTTGCCCTCCAAGGGGAAGATTTCTCCTGTCAAGATTATACTCAAACCAAGTAAAGAGGGAGGCCTTCTTAAATTGCGTAAAGGACCTCCCTGGAAGTTATTGTACCAGTCCCTCTAAAGAAACAAGGTCTAGGATTCTATTTAAATCTATTTGTGGTTCCCAAAAAGGAGGGAACTTTTCATCCCATCCTAGATCTAAAGTGTCTCAACAAATTCCTCAGGGTTCCTTCCTTCAAGATGGAAACTATTCATTCCATTCTTCCATTGGTCCAGGAAGGTCAGTTCATGGCGACCATAGACCAGAAGGATGCGTACTTACATGTTCCCATTCACAGGGATCATTACCAGTTTCTAAGATTTGCCTTTCTGGACAAGCATTTCCAGTTTATTGCCCTTCCGTTTTGTCTTGCCACGGCTCCCAGAATATTCACAAAGGTCCTGGGACCCCCTATTGGCAGTGATCAGATCCCATGGAATAGCAGTGGTGCCTTATCTAGATGACATCTTGGTTCAGGCGTCATCTTTTCAACTAGTAAAATCTCATACAGAGATGTTGTTGTCTTTTCTACGTTCCCAAGGGTGGAAGGTGAATCTGGAAAAGAGTTCTCTAGTTCCAACTACAACAGTGTGTTTCCTAGGGACAATCATAGATTCCCTGAGTATTAAGGGATTAATTTCCCTAATTCACGGCGGACTGTATCACAGGGGTATTTTACTTTCTCTTACATTATCTGGGAGGCAGATTAAGCTTGTGCTTAATGTATACCAGCTTATACTGAAGAGAGTGACTTCTGTTTTTACGGAGTGAACCTTCATGAGCCTGAGAGTGTTGGATTAAAGTTGGATGAGGAGAGGTGTTAGCTTAGTTTTCTCGCCGATCTGAGTGACTTCAGTTGAGAGTCGTCTAGCTGGAGGTACACAGTTTCTTTTTACTAGTGGGTTTATCTCTCTGGTCTGGTAGGAGCTTCAGATATCTTGTCTGAAGTTGAATTTTTCATAATTTCGTGTTAACCTCCCCACTTAAACATTATATTTCTCATTAAAAAATTATTTTTTATTTTGGTCTTTGAACATCGTTATTATTATTACTAGTGGGACCTGTTCTTTTGAGATATGGACTCAGAACAGGATCAGCCTATCTCTCTGGATAAATGTTTGCTATGTTTAAAGAACCAGATTGCCTTAACAATGCAGTTTTGTTCCTCATGTTTAGCAAAACCTTTAAAATTTAAAGAAAAAATTCACCCTTCTGAGCCCTCAGCTTTCTTCTCAAACATCCAAAGCCTTAATTGTTTCTCATACTGTGCCTTCTGTATCCTTTCAACCACCTGGGGGTGTTTTTTACCTTGGGATTTTGCCGCTCAGATTACTTCTGCATTATCGCCGGCTTTGTCAGCTTTCCCTACTTCGGGTAAGCGTAAAAGGAAATCTAAACTTTTGCCTGCTAGTAAGGTTTCTAACCCCTCTAAGTTTGCATTAGTCAATTTTTCTAAATTGTGTGATGAGGAAAATACTTCAGTAGCTTCTGAAGGTGAGATCGCAGACTCTGAAGAGGTACATTTTAGATTTAAGCTTGAACACCTCCGGTTACTACTGAAGGAGGTTCTAGCTACTTTGGACGACTCTGAATCCTCGGTTGTTGTCAACCACTCGAAGTCTACTAAAATCGATAGAGTTTATGAGACTCCATCTTCTGAGGATGTTTTTCCTGTTCCAAGGAAGATGTCTGAAATTATAGCTAAGGAATGGGATAAGCCAGGGGTTCCCTTTTACCCTTCCCCTGTTTTTTAAAAAGATGTTTCCTGTTGCTGACTCTATTTATGACTCATGGCGCACTGTGCCTAAAGTAGAAGGAGCTATTTCTAATCTTGCTAAGCGAACTACCATTCCTATAGAGGATAGTTGCTCTTTTAAGGATTCAATGGATAAGAAGATAGAGGCTTACTTAAAAAGGATGTACATCCATCAAGGATTACAGTGGCAACCTGCAGCGATTATCGCCATGTTTGCGAGAGCAGCATCTTATTGGTGCAATGCCTTGTCTGATCTTATTTCAGAGAAAACTATATTAGAGGAGATCCAAGATAGGATCAAATCTCTTAAACTTGCCAATACCTTTATCTGTGATGCCAATATGCAGATAATTAGACTGGTAGGTAAGATGTCTAGCTTCATTGTGTTAGCCCGCAGAGCTTTGTGGTTAAAATCTTGGTTGGCTGATGTTTCCTCAAAGGCCAAGCTTTTAGCTTTACCTTATAAGGGTAAAACTCTGTTTGGACCTGGTCTGGCAGAAATCATCAAAGCCACTAGTGCCACACCTGGCTGCTACCTTGTTTTGTGTGCCATTTTCACATTTTAACTTGTTTCCAATAAAGTAGACTTTTATTCAACTTCCAGGATGTCTTGCTCGTTTTCTAATTTTCTGGCAGAAATCATTTCAGAGATTACAGGTGGAAAGGGATCTTTCCTACTTCAGGACAAGAAGTATAGACCAAGGGGTCGACAGACTTTTAATTTTTAATCTTTTCGCAACTTTAAGGGGCAAACTTCTTCCTCTTCCAAATCAGACCAATCCAGGTACACTTAAAAATCAAATCCAACCAGCCCTGGAACAAGGGAAAACAAAACAAAAAGCCTTCCACTGACTCAAAATCAGCATGAAGGGTCTGCCCCTGATTCGAGTTTGGATCAGGTGGGGGGGGGCAGGCTTTCTCTTTTTTGACAGGCTTGAGTATGCAATGTCCCAGATCCATGGGCTGTGGACATAGAATGGGATTGAAGTCTTGCCCTCCAAGGGGCAGATTTCTCCTGTCAAGATTATACTCAAACCAGGTAAAGAGGGAGGCCTTCTTAAATTGCGTAAAGGACCTCCCTGGAAGTTATTGTACCAGTCCCTCTAAAGAAACAAGGTCTAGGATTCTATTTAAATCTATTTGTGGTTCCCAAAAAGGAGGGAACTTTTCGTCCCATCCTAGATCTAAAGTGTCTCAACAAATTCCTCAGGGTTCCTTCCTTCAAGATGGAAACTATTCATTCCATTCTTCCATTGGTCCAGGAAGGTCAGTTCATGGCGACCATAGACCAGAAGGATGCGTACTTACATGTTCCCATTCACAGGGATCATTACCAGTTTCTAAGATTTGCCTTTCTGGACAAGCATTTCTAGTTTATTGCCCTTCCATTTTGTCTTGCCACGGCTCCCAGAATATTCACAAAGGTCCTGGGACCCCCTATTGGCAGTGATCAGATCCCATTGAATAGCAGTGGTGCCTTATCTAGACGACATCCTGGTTCAGGCGTCATCTTTTCAACTAGTAAAATCTCATACAGAGATGTTGTTGTCTTTTCTACGTTCCCAAGGGTGGAAGGTGAATCTGGAAAAGAGTTCTCTAGTTCCAACTACAACAGTGTGTTTTCTAGGGACAATCATAGATTCCCTGTCCATGAAGATTTTCCTGACGGACGTCAGAAAATCCAACTTCTTGCTTCTTGCCTTTCCCTCCAGTCTGCTTTTTGTCCATAAGTGGCTCAATGCATGGAGGTGATTGGTCTGATGGTGGCTTCCATGGACATCATGCCTTTTGCTCAGTTCCATCTGCGACAGCTGCAGCTTTGCATGCTACATCAATGGAATGGAGACCATTCAGATATATATATATATATATATATATATATATATATATATATATCTGGACCCCCTAACAAGAGACTCTCTCATGGTGGATTTCATAGGAACATCTTGCACTTGCTTCCTGAGACCTTCCTGGGTGATTGTGACTACGGATGCCAGCCTGTCAGGCTGGAGAGCTGTTTGGGGTTCTCTGAAAGCTCAGGGCCTGTGGTCTCAGGAAGAGTCTTCTCTTTCCATAAACATCTTGGAGTTGAGAGCAATCTTCAATGCCTTGACAGCTTGGCCTCAATTATCTTTAGTCCGGTTTATCAGATTCCAGTCGGACAATATCACCTATTTGAGACACTGCTTCCCTAACCTTTCGCCACCTCTTAGATGGCGAATTTCAATCTCCCCAGTCTAGTCCCACCAGTGAGATTGACAGCTCCTGCTAGCGCATGATTGGCTTTCCGCGGGCAAGGGGTGGCGTTGCACAAGAGTGCAAAATTGCGTTCTTGTGCAATGCTTAATTCCGGCAGTGGAATTCAGCCTGCCAGAGGCGAGCTGCGGCAGACAGGGGCGTGTATTTGTGCCACTGTGCGCCGTAGCTTGATAAATCGACCCCAAATTATTCCGAAATAGCAGACATACATGACTTTGCTATTGCTTTTCGGTAATTAGAAGGTTGCTAACTGCAGCTGCGCACTACACTTCTATTATTCCTGTCAGTGAAGGGGTTAATCAGGTAGCTTGTAAGGTTAGCTGTAGTGTAGAGATTACCCTACCTGATCCCTCCCAAACAGCTATCTTTCCTCCCTCGCCCCCCACTGGTCACCCCCATCTTAGCTACTGGCAGACAGTCTGCCAATATGAAAATTGAAGGCAATTTATATATATATATATATATATATATATATATATTATACAGTGTAGCATCTTCCTTACCCTCCAACCCCCCTAATCTCTCGTAGACAGCTCTCTAACCCTGCTGCCCAGCTAGTGTCCGCCATCTTAGGTACTGTGTGCCAGTACCTATAGAACACTTTTTTAATTTATTTTTTTATTTTGTTTTTACCTATCATAACTACTGTTGTACTTTTAAAGCCCAGTTTGTATATTCATTACATATTTATCCAAGCAGATATTTTGCTTAAATAACTGTCAATCACCAAAGAAGATGTTTAAGGTTAAACAACTACCTACTGACAAACTATCATACAGTGAAGGATATTTTTTTCTGATGTAAACACTTTAATCATCTGACTTGCAAAATAATGTCAATATATATATATATATATATATATATATATGTGTGAGACCAGAGTGAATGCAAGCCCTGGGGAACATCTACTTAAAAAGACATTTTTTTAAATTTTTACACCCTGCCCCAAAAATATTGTGTCTAAAAAAAGGCCTTAAACCTGGTGGGGGGTGGGGGGCAGCAGAATTTTGAGTGCCTAGGGCAGCACAAAACCTAAATACGCCCCTGATATATATATATATATATACATTGTGCGGTACGATAGCCAAAGTACCGCACAACATATACATCTGATTGGGCGAAGGGGTTAATTGATTATTATTTATTTTTTTCATTTACTGCAGTGTACGACCCCCCCTCTCTTTCCTTCCCACTTCTCTGATGCCTCCCAAACACACGTTTTACCCTCCCCCCCCCCTCCTAATGGTCTCCTTCATCTTAGGTTCTAGCAGTACCTAGTTTATGCATGTTTATATATATCATTTCCAGTGATGGGACGCCCACCAGCCTCCCTCCTGACCCTCCCACACCACCAAAGGCACTTCCGCAAGCCGATGCAAACAGTGACACAGACTGCCACTGTTTGCATCAGTGATCTGCTTTATTTTGTAACAGGAGTTCGATCAGCACTCCCTTACCATATGAAAGCAGATCCCTTCTCCCTCTGGCTGTGGTCTTAGCTGTTAGAGCTGACTGCTGGGACTGTAGCATTAGGGAGAAGGCAGGACGTAGCTACTACATCAACAGGGTACGCACCCTTTGACATAGTAGCTATGTGATCGTCCAATAGGCTTAAGGGGTTAACAGTGTGCTAATATGGGTTTTGGGTGTTGCTGTACTCTGTTAATCTATATTTAAGTAGGGTTGCCACACAGACGGTATTTTACCGACATGGACAATATTTTTAAGGTTCAGGTCAAAGTTGAAAATAAAGATTAAATATAGGAATAAAGATTCTATTATGGTCAAACTAAGGCCTAGATTTAGAGTTTGGCGGTAGCCGTGAAAACCAGCGTTAGAGGCTCCTAACGCTGGTTTTAGGCTACCTCCGGTATTTGGAGTCAAGTTCAATCCGATTGGCTGATCCAATCAGCCAATCAGATTGAGCTCGCATTCTATTGGCTGTTCCGATCAGCCAATAGAATGCAAGCTCAATCTGATTGGCTGATTGGATCAGCCAATCGGATTGATCTTGATTCTGATTGGCTGATTTCATCAGCCAATCAGAATATTCCTTCCTTAATTCCGATTGGCTGATAGAATCCTATCAGCCAATCGGAATTCGAGGGACGCCATCTTGGATGACGTCCCTTAAAGGAACCGTCATTCTTCAGTTGGACGTCGCCGGATGAAGATGGGTCCGCGGTGGAGGTCTTCAGGATGGAGCCGGTCCTCATCGGATGAAGATAGAAGATGCCGCTTGGAAGATGATGGTTGCCGGTCCGGATCTACTCTTCTTCCCGGATAGGATGAAGACTTTGGAGCCTCTTCTGGACCTCTTCAGCCACCGGATGATGGATCGCCAGCCCCCGCTTGGGTTGGATGAAGATTTTGGAGCCAGGACCGATCGGTGATACCCGGTGAGGTGAAGACAAGGTAGGATGATCTTCAGGGGCTTAGTGTTAGGTTTATTTAAGGGGGGCTTGGGTTAGATTAGGGGTATGTGGGTGGTGGGTTGTAATGTTGGGGGGGTATTGTATGTGTTTTTTTTTACAGGCAAAAGAGCTGAACTTCTTGGGGCATGCCCTGCAAAGGGCCCTGTTCAGGGCTGGTAAGGTAAAAGAGCTTTGAACTTTAGTAATTTAGAATAGGGTAGGGCATTTTTTATTTTGGGGGTCTTTGTTATTTTATTAGGGGGCTTAGAGTAGGTGTAATTAGTTTAAAATTGTTGTAATATTTTTCTTATGTTTGTAATTATTTTTTTATTTTTTGTAACTTAGTTCTTTTTTATTTTTTGTACTTTAGTTAGTTTATTTCATTGTAGTTATTTGTAGGTATTGTATTTAATTAATGTATTGATAGTGTAGTGTTAGGTTTAATTGTAGGTAATTGTAGGTATTTTATTTAATTAATTTAATGATAGTATAGTGTTAGGTTTAATTGTAACTTAGGTTAGGATTTATTTTACAGGTAATTTTGTAATTATTTTAACTATTTTAGCTATTAAATAGTTCTTAACTATTTAATAGCTATTGTACCTGGTTAAAATACATACAAAGTTACCTGTAAAATAAATATTAATCCTAAAATAGCTATAATATAATTATAATTTATATTGTACCTATATTAGGATTTATTTTACAGGTAAGTATTTAGCTTTAAATAGGAATAATTTATTTAATAAGAGTTAATTAATTTCGTTAGATTTAAATTATATTTAAGTTAGGGGGTGTTAGTGTTAGGGTTAGACTTAGCTTTAGGGGTTAATACATTTATTAGAATAGCGGTGAGCTCCGGTCGGCAGATTAGGGGTTAATAATTGAAGTTAGGTGTCGGCGATGTTAGGGAGGGCAGATTAGGGGTTAATACTATTTATTATAGGGTTAGTGAGGCGGATTAGGGGTTAATAACTTTATTATGATAGCGGTGCGGTCCACTCGGCAGATTAGGGGTTAATAAGTGTAGGCAGGTGGAGGCGACGTTGAGGGGGGCAGATTAGGGGTTAATAAATATAATATAGGGGTCGGCGGTGTTAGGGGCAGCAGATTAGGGGTACATAAGGATAATGTAAGTAGCGGCGGTTTACGGAGCGGCAGATTAGGGGTTAAAAATAATATGCAGGGGTCAGCGATAGCGGGGGCGGCAGATTAGGGGTTAATAAGTGTAAGGCTAGGGGTGTTTAGACTCGGGGTACATGTTAGGGTGTTAGGTGCAGACGTAGGAAGTGTTTCCCCATAGCAAACAATGGGGCTGCGTTAGGAGCTGAACGCAGCTTTTTTGCAGGTGTTAGGTTTTATTTCAGCTCAAACAGCCCCATTGTTTCCTATGGGGGAATCGTGCACGAGCACGTTTTTGAGGCTGGCCGCGTCCGTAAGCAACTCTGGTATCGAGAGTTGAAGCTGCGTTAAATATGCTCTACGCTCCTTTTTTGGAGCCTAACGCAGCCTTTATGTGGACTCTCAATACCAGAGTTATTTTTATGGTGCGGCCAGAAAAAAGCCGGCATTAGCTACGCGGGTCCTTACCGACAAAACTCTAAATCTAGCCGTAAGTGTGTTAGAATCTAATTACAAATCAATAATCATTTATGTCCTAGTAGCTTTAGTTTCTAATTTATGCTGTATAGTTATTAATGCAAATTTATGCTAATGAGCATGGCCGGTATTTTTTCCCAAAAAAGGTGGCAACCCTAATCTCGGGTGAACCAGCCACATGCACAGGATTGAGAATAAATTATCTAAAAAATAAAATATTAGTCCAAAGGGGGCTCCAGAAAACAAACAATAATAAACAAGTAGCAGATAATAAAATAAAGATCTAAAAATAATTAACAGTTAAGTGAAGGAGAAATTGTATAAAAAAAAAGATCTGCTTTGGCAGCTTCCCTTCTGATCGTGTAGGTAGCGATAATCCATTTCTAGAAGATATAAGAAGGAGCGCCACAAGGTGTAATCTTGCAAACTTGAATGTAAAGAAATCAAAAAGTGGAAAACTCACAGTTTCACATGGCACTAAAAGGAAGGTGCAAAAGCGCAGGCTGCTACTCTCAGTCTCCAGCTGACTGCTGCTTCCTGAATCCAGCCTGGATCACATCACACTAGTAGCAGGGCAGAGGAGATTACTTGAAGAATGTTAGTCAGTAAAAAACACCTTGCTTCCAAATTTACTACAGAGCCCACATAGCGAGTACACAAATCACCAACTGTGTAACAAATACTTTATTGTAGTTTGGTGTGGGCTGTAGAGTGGTTAAGATGATTTGTTAAGGGGGCATGAGATAGTGAAAGTTAAGGCAGAAAGCATATTTAACTGAACAATTCATCCACTCACAAATAGTAACAATGCTTATGTTATTGACGCTGTTTTTCTCTTCACTTTCTCTTATAAGAATGGAACTTTGGAAGAAGAGATCAGTTATATAGATACATCACTTTATCTGAGGGTGTGTAGCGACGTGGTCTCTGAATGTGTAATGTCTCACGTGGCACCAGTGATGTGCAGTCACTAGAGGCAGGTGAGGCAGTGCTTCACCTCTCATATGGGCAAAAATATATATATTTTTTATTGGCTTTAAAAAAAAAAAAAAAAAATGCAATTTCCCCCCCCCCAGCATTTTTTTTCACAGCTACATGTTGTGCAATGGAGAGGCACAAGCAGGTCTGCCCACCATTACACAACATGCTGCGCCACCTACTGGATGAAAGTGGTATAGGCAGTCCTATTTGGGCTGACCCAATCCAGTGAGAGGCATTAGTAAGTGGAACTTAGGGTTGGGGCTGGATGTTAAATCATATAAAACAAAACAAAAACGGAAAAAAAACAACTTTCATTTATTTTGTTGCTGCCCTGTTCAGCTGTAAACTTTGTTAAAGTGAAAAAGAGAGTGCTTTACTTCCCCTCCAAGTGCAGTTGAATGTTCCACTGTCACTTCCTTACAGAGCAGGAAGAGCAGTGTTTTAGCCACATTTTATTAAAGTAAGTGCAGCAACCTTAGATTTTACTGAAAGGGATTCTGTTAGTGAAAATTATTATTTAATGAATGTGGTTTAGTGTTTTTTTTTTTTTTTTTTTACTCTTTTACAGCAGTTTAAGGATCATTTTTGTATTTTGTTTACTCAAAATTTACACCCCACTAACTTAGCAGCTTGCCTCTGTACTTCACACTAATTTATAGTCTCACTTTCTGAACTCTCTGTAGCTCTGCTGTTTTATTACTTAAATATGCAGTGGTCCTCCCCCCCCCCTTGTGTGTGTGTGTGTGTGTCTCTCTCTATCTATCCATCTCTCTCCTTATGTGTCTCCCCCATGGTCTCTTTCTCTCTCTGTCTCTCTTCCTCCCCCTCTGACTCTCTCATCCCTTATGTGTCTCTCTAACCTTCTGTGTGTGATTGTGTCTTTCTCTCTTTCTCTAACCCTCTGTGTGTGATTGTGTCTCTCTCTCTCTCTCTTTTGCTCTCTCTCTAACCCTCTGTGTGTGATTGTGTCTCTCCTTCTCTCTCTCTAACCCTCTGTGTGTGATTGTGTCTCTCTTTCTCTAACCCTCTGTGTGTTATTGTCTCTCTCTCTCTCGCTCTCTCGCTCTCTCTCTCTCTCACCCTCTGTGTGTGATTGTGTCTATCTCTCTTTCTCTCTCTCTAACCCTCTGTGTGTGATTGTGTCTCTCTTTCTCTCTAACCTTCTGTGTGTGATTGTGTCTCTCTTTCTCTAACCCTCTGTGTGTGATTGTGTCTCTCTCTCTTTCTCTCTCTCTCTAACCCTCTGTGTGTGATTGTGTCTCTCTCTCTTTCTCTCTCTCTAACCCTCTGTGTGTGATTGTGTCTCTCTCTCTTTCTCTCTAACCCTCTGTGTCTCTCTCCCCCGTCTCTCTCTCCCTCTCCCCCCGAGTGCTTTTCTGTATTTCTATCTACCTTTTATTTATTTAATTAATGAATTGGTAGTGCCATCTGATGGTGTGGCTTTATTTAAAGGGGTGGGGTCAAGCGCCCCACCATCTTTAAATTTCACCAGCCGCCACTGGATCAAGACATTTTTATATTTACTGAATAATGAAAGAATCTAAGCATAATTTGCAGCATTAAAGTAAAAAGTATGTTTTAAACCTATTTTAATGGGCATGGATTTCTAGATCTCATAATCAGAGCAAGCATTTTGTTATCTGGCAAGAGTTTCTGTTACAATCCTTTAGACTAAAATCAGATGTTTACTAAGTTGACCAGTTTTCCAAGACACCATTTAAAGGGACATGAAACCCATATATTTTCTTTCATGATTTAGAAAGAGCATGCAATTTTAAATAACTTTCCAATTTACATCTAATATCTAATTTTCTTCATTCTTTTGATATCCTTTGTTGAAAATCATATCTAAATATGCTCAGTAGCTGCTGATTGGTGGCTGCACATAGATACCTCATGTGATTGACTCACCCATGTGCATTGCTATTTCTTCAACAAAGGATATCTAAAGAATGAAGGCCTATCCTAGCCACTGCCTCACCAGCCTCTGACGTCACTGCACGTCTCTGCGTGGCACCAGACTGTGTTTGTTTGTTTTGTTATTGTTTTGGGGTTAAGTACATTGTTGCCCTTTCACATAAACCAATATATTTGGGACAGAAACAATGGACACATTATTTTATTCTATATGTTTAAACCCTTGTAATAACATAAATGTCCCATAGATTCCTGAGATTGAGGATGCTACAGTATTGCTTGTGGAAACCTCAATTTGTTTTATAAAAAATTACAACAGCTCATTGACATGTTAGTTTAAATCATTGCTCTTTACAGCTTTCTGGTTTCTATTGGCGGACACAAGAAGCAAATGGTTTCCTATGAAGTTGTGATGCAATTTGAATGTCCGTGCATTGCCTCATTGGCTGCAGGGAGTGGGTCTGTACTATGGAAGCTGTTTGCGTGTCAGGAGATAACTTCTTGTTAATACAGGCTTTGAAGCAGAGTCCAGCAGATTAGCAGACACGTGCCAGCCTTGTGTATATTGTATTTTTAAGAACTCATTGGCATTCTCTGGACCTGTGCCAGCCGTCATGCGGAGCTGCAAGATCTGGTGCTTCCCTTCATGAGAGCCTAAGACTGACACAGCTCAACTATATACTGGTACAGCAGCAAATGACATAAAAATACCAACCTGTTTAAATAAAAACTTTACCCAGTATAAAGGTGGCAAATGAGATTTCTGTTACCACGATTTCTACAGTTTAAATGATGATTTCTGAAGTTTAAACTCTTCTCTTACAGGAAGCTTTCAACTGAAATAGACAAACTTCGAGTGACATCACCTCCTCATGTGCAGTTTGCAGTCAGAGAAATTAGAGCTGTAAATGCTTAACTCCAGGTTACTTGGATCAAGCACACAGCTTACCAGAGAAAGCTGCTTGCCAGACATGTGATGTGTTCCT
The DNA here is from genome assembly GCF_027579735.1 of Bombina bombina. Classification (NCBI taxonomy): domain Eukaryota; kingdom Metazoa; phylum Chordata; class Amphibia; order Anura; family Bombinatoridae; genus Bombina; species Bombina bombina. The sequence goes on along the minus strand of NC_069505.1, from coordinate 262,107,717 downwards.
ATAGCAGCTTTGTAAACAAACTGCTAATGTAATGTATATTTTAGAATGTTAGTTGTTTGACATCACAGTGAGACCCAAGATTCAATAAATGCACTTCTACAAAAAATAAGAAGCTTAAAACTACATAAAACTCAACATGTAATTCCTCATAAAGGTCCAGATCACGAGTGGTGCATTAACAGTTACACGCAAGTGGAAAGGGGATTACGGCGGGTTGCTTGAGCGCAATCGCGATTTACATTAAAATGATTACTGTGTCCTTAGAGCTCTGGTTAACTGTTTTGTGAAACAAAAAAGTGTCACAAAAGACATTAAATAAATACATTACAAAGTGCAGTTACACTCCTAATAACACTATTCTTATGTATGATGCATATTCTTTTAACTATTGTATATAAATGAATATGTATTTATTTTTTCTTGTGTTTTTTATTGTAAACATAATTAAATATTTAACATAAATATCTATTTTAAAAATATGTTTAAATTTAAAATAAATGCATCAAGCAAGAATATCTACATTTTAATTTATATATCCAATACTTAAAATTAATATGCATTATACATGAACATGCATTTTATTTCAAACATTGTAGATATAACGTAGTCGGGCCTTGCATTGATATTCAATATTTAAACTGTTATGCATGTATATTGCATAATGCTTCAAGTATTGCATATACATTCAAATGTATGTAGCTTGTTGTGTTTATTAATGATAACATAGATATATATGTTAATATATATTTATGTTATAGCAGTCAGTAGCATTACATTATATTTTTACATAACCGGCATGCAGTTATGTGGAATTATAATGTTAATTATACTGTCTTTAATAACACATATTAAACACAACAAGCAACATTAATTACATTTTAATTTTGCAAATATTTAAACAATATACATTCTACATAACAATGCATCATTTTAAATATTGAATATTTATGTGTAAGGCCTTAGCTTCTGCAGTTAGTTTTAGGTTATGACAGTTTAGGGGTCAATGTTTAAATAATATGCATAGTGATGAACAATGCATATTGTGTAAAGCGTAAGCTGCATCCAGGTGGATTCCGAAAATTGCTGGGTGGTGAAAGAATCCACCGAAGGTGGATTCTTTCACCACCCTGCCAATTTTGGAATCCACCTGGATGCAGCGTAGGTAAACCCAAACCCTTAAAAAAATACACGCAACCACCCGCACGACAACAAAAAAACACGTAACCGCACGCAAGAAATAAAAAAAACTAACCGCCCGCACAAAGTATAACAAAAAAAACTAACCTCCCACACAAAGTATTAACAAACACAGAAACCGCCAAATTCACAAAATAATAAAGTAATTAACCCCTAATCCGCAAATAACATAATTAAAATATTAGCCCCTAAACCGACAAACCCCCACATCGAAATAAACCTAATTAACCCCTAAACCGACAAACCCCCACATCGCAATAAACCTAATTAACATATTAACTCCTAAACCACCAACCCCCCGCATTGCAATAAATCTAATTAACCTATTAACTCCTAATCCACCAACCCCCCACTATGCAAATAACTAATTAAATTACTAAGCCCCCTAACCTAACACCCCCTAAATTAACCCCAATACTAAGTTACACTCAAAATAATAAAACCTAACATTAAATTACAAAAAAATAATCTAAAATTACAAAAAATAAAAAACTCTAAAATTACAGAAAAAAATAAAATTATCAAAAATAAAATAATCTAAACTTAATCCCTATGAAAATAAAAAAAGCCCCCCAAAATAAAAACACCCCTAATCTAAACTAAACTACCAATAGCCCTTAAAATTGCCTTTTTTTAGGGCATTACCCAAAGTTAAACAGCTATTTACATTTAAAAAATACTAAGTCCCCCCTAACAGTAAAAACCTTGCATTCAATCTTCAGTGTACGATGGACATTGGATGAAGATGAGCCTCCACGTTGCCGAGGACCACCACCGTTGAGGACCACCGCTGAGGATCCACGCAATCGGAGAAGCCAGCTCTGAACCTCTGCTCTGCGCCGCCTTCGTTCCGGAGGAAGATAGAAGATGATGGAGACGCCTGGATGGAGAGCTTCTCCGCCGGACTTGAGGAACGGTGAGTACCAATTTCGGGCTTAGTCTTAGGCTTTTTTTTTTGGGGGGGGGTGGCATTTTTTTTTGAGATTAGAGATTTTTGGCCAGAAAAAGAGCTGATTGACCTTTTAAGGGCAGTAAAAGAGCTGAATGCCCTTTAGGGGCAATGGGTAGTTTAGTTTTTTTTTTTAGTGTTAGTTTTTTTTATGTTTGGTGGGTGGGGGGTTTAACTGTTAGGGGGTAATTGGTAATTTGTTTAGGTAAAAGAGCTGTTTAACTTAGGGCAATGCCTACAAAAGCCCTTTTAAAGGCTATTGGTAGTTTAGTATTAGATTAGGGGGTGTTTTTATTTATGGGGGATTTTTTTATAGGGGTATTAGTTTAGGTTTACACTTTTCATTTTGGATAACTTTTTTTTTACTGTAATTTTACATTTTTTAATTTTTGTAATTTTAGCTTAGGGGTTTGTAGTTTTTTTTTTTTCTTCAAATAGACTGCCCTCTGGACAGGCTTATCGCCTGGTACTTTAAATAATATACATTGTACATGACAATGCATATTTTGTCAAGGGGATGTGTTAAACACCACAGGGCCAGGAAAACATCACCACCCTTGCTGGGTTCCTGGAACTCAGCACCGGACCGGAATTGACGCAGGTCCGCTGCTTCTTAAAATGGGTGCTGATCGAGTAGGGTGCAGGGGATCAAGTTGCCCTTTAAGTATGTTGTCTGCAATTTGATGAGCCACCTAGGGATACCACTTGTTTGGGGTGCTACCTTCTATGAAGGAATGGGGGACCAGAATTAAAGGGTCGTTCTTACATCACTGGACTTTAACCCCATTAGGATGGCATGGAACGTCCAAACATTTAAAGCGTCCTGCTCCCTTTCATGTTGAAGAAACAGGAAAATCCAACAGGGGGACATCATCATCGGCAGTCCCCCAGATCCAATCAGCGTTGGAGCTGCTGCAAACATGTGACTTCCTGTTTATCTGGTTTGTTTACATCGTTACTTAGTTCTGATCTTGTCCATTTGCCCCCGTCCTGAAGGGGTTAAGAAGTTGACCATCGATGGTATATGTTGAGGAACAAAGTTTTGTTTATTTAAATTCTATTGCAAATTCTTGTAAAAATGCATTTGATTATACTAATTAATACTTTAAAGGGACCTTATATTTATTTATTGTATTTTTTTTCTCTCTAACAGACCATTAATATATATATTTCTAACAAATCTCTTAGTTTAAATATGCATTACTTTATTGCTGATGTTAGAATAACGAGGCTGGATGCTAGACGTGCATTTGGCATTCGTATCTGCCCGTACCCACAGCCATATTCAGCCTTCGTTTATACCAATGACTCCCAAATATACAGCATTTATTGGTATATTTATATTATCTCTTTTTTCCCCATTATGAAACCCAAAATGTTTCTTTCATGATTTAAATAGATCATACAACAGCTTTCCAATTTACTTCTGTTATCAAATGTGCTTTGTTCTCTTGGTACCCTTTGTTTAAGACGCAATGCACTGCTGGGAGCTAGCTAAACACATCTGGTGATCCAATGACAAAAGGCAAATATGTGCAGCCACCAATCAGCAGCTAGCTCCCAGTACTCCATTGCTGCTCCTGAGTCTACCTAGGTATGCTTTTAAACAAAGACAACAAAGCAAATTCGATTAAAGAAGTAAATGGGAAGTTGTATAAAATATTTTATCTGAATAAAAACTATGACAATAGTGGTTTCATGTGCATTTAATCCTGAAAATTGCCGGTGTTATATTTCCTGTGAGAACTGGAAGTTCATACTTCAGACTTTACAAACCAGTTACTGTGGGATCTCTAATTAGTCTCAGCTGAGGATGTAAAAAAAGGGTTTTGAAAGGGTTGTTGCAAAACAGTGCACATATGTCTGCTCCAGTGATGAGTCTGCATTGGTTCCTCTAATTAAACCAAGAGTTGGAGGGAGTTTGGCCATGAAAAACAATTGCAGCAAAAAAATGTATAAATATATTCTGAAAGTTTTTACATTCTGCTATTATGCATCACAGATTGTTTTATGCTCCTTTAATAATCTCTGGGAATATGAAGCTGTATTTTGTTGTAAATAAATATAACACAAAATAAAGGAAACTCAGACATGGTCAAACCATCTGGATAAAAATTAGTTGAGTTTGGAAACAAATGTATCTGATCTGCTGGGTAAACAGTTTGTGCTGTACTAGCGCTACACTGTCTTATCCTGTGTGAGAGGTGGTGTGCAGAGCTTGCAATGCTCAGTGTTTACACAACTTGTTCCAGCTGAGCTATAAGTGGTATCAGAAAGGTCAGACGCCGGGCTGGGTGTGGAACATAGTGGTCCCCTTATAGAGCCAATGGAATGTCTTCCACCTTCTGGAACAGAGAGGAAGGATGACATAACAGAAATGTACTGACACACCTTCTCACACCCCCTGAGTGCCCACTATCCATAGTTAACCCCTTCAGAGTGTTTTAGTAGTGAGCAGCAAAATATACACCCTAAAAGGCCTCAAACACACTACAATGTCATACAATTGACTTTTAATCATGTTTTCTCTTTTTATCATTTAAAAAGGGCATTTCAAAATATATTTCAGTGTTTTGTTAAATACTTTTTCCAGTCTGCAATAAACCAACATTTTCTTTTGAAGCTTGCAGAGGCATGTCCTTCTCCACCAATGAAGCAATAATAGTTCTCTGTCTATAAGTACCAGTAGGAATTTGTTTAAGCTACAATAGATTTACGTATATATTTTCTTTCATTTAATTGGCAAGAGTCCATGAGCTAGTGACGTATGGGATATACATTCCTACCAGGAGGGGCAAAGTTTCCCAAACCTCAAAATGCCTATAAATACACCCCACACCACACCCACAATTCAGTTTTACAAACTTTGCCTCCTATGGAGGTGGTGAAGTAAGTTTGTGCTAGATTTCTACGTTGATATGCGCTTCGCAGCATGCTGAAGCCCGGTTTTCCTCTCATAGTGCAGTGAATGTCAGAGGGATGTGAAGGGAGTATTGCCTATTGAATGCTATGGTCATCCTATCGGGGATCTATTTCATAGGTTCTCTGTTATCGGTCGTAGAGATTCTTCTCCTACCTCCCTTTTCAGATCGACAATATACTCTTATATACCATTACCTCTGCTGATTCTCGTTTCAGTACTGGTTTGGCTATCTACTATATGTAGATGAGTGTCTTTTGGTAAGTATGTCTTATTTTATTTATGACACTCTCAGCTATGGTTTGGCACTTTTATGTAAAGTTCTAAATATATGTTTTATACTTATATTTGCCATGATTCAGGTTAATTAGTATATTTCCTTCTTACAGACTGTCAGTTTCATTTTTGGGAAATGTATATGAATAAATTTTTTTCTTACCTGAAAATTTTACAAAAATTTACTTTTCTTTCTCCAGTCTGGAATAAATCCAAGCCTTTTAGAAAATCAAAACTAGCCCCCAAGTCCGCATGAAGGTGCGGCCCTCATTCCAGCACAGCTGGTAGGGGGCAGATTACGATTTTTCAAAGATGTTTGGATCAATTCAATTCAAAATCATTGGATTCAGAACATTGTTTCTCAAGGGTACAGAATAGGTTTCAAGGTAAGACTGCCTGTGAGAAGGTTCTTTCTCTCACGCATTCCAGTGAACCCAGTAAAGGTTCAGGCTTTCCTGAAATGTGTTTCAGACCTGGAGTCATCTGGGGTAATTGTGCCTGTTCCATATCTGGAACGGGGTCTGGGTTTTTATTCAAATCTGTTCATTGTACCAAAGAAAGAGAATTCTTTCAGACCAGTTCTAGATCTAAAAATTTTGAATCGTTATGTAAGACTACCAACATTCAAAATGGTGACTATAAGGACTATTTTGCCATTTGTTCTGCAAGGGCATTATATGTCCACAATAGACTTACAGGATGCTTATCTTCATATTCCAATTCATCCAGATCACTATCAGTTCCTGAGATTCTCTTTTCTAGACAAGCATTACCAATTTGTTGCTCTTCCTTTTGGCCTTGCAACAGCTCCAAGTATCTTCTCAAAGGTTCTCGGTGCCCTTCTCTCTGTAATTAGAGAACGGGGTATTGCGGTGTTTCCTTATTTGGATGATATCTTGGTACTTGCTCAATCTTTACATTCTGCAGAATCTCACACGAATCAACTTGTGTTGTTTCTTCAAAAACATGGTTGGAGGATCAATTTACCAAAAAGTTCCTTGATTCCTCAGACAAGGGTAACCTTTTTGGGATTCCAAATAGATTCAGTATCCATGACTTTGTCTCTAACAGACAAAAGACGTCTGAAATTGGTTTCAGCTTGTCAGAACCTTCAGTCTCAATCATTCCCTTCAGTAACTATGTGCATGGAAGTTTTAGGCCTCATGACTGCAGCATCGGACGCGATCCCCTTTGCTCGTTTTCACATGAGACCTCTTCAGCTTTGTATGCTGAACCTTTGGTGCAGGGATTATACAAAGATATCACAATTGATATCTTTAAATCCCAATACTCGACTATCTCTGACTTGGTGGTTAAATCACCACCGTTTAGTTCAAGGGGCCTCTTTTCTTCGTCCAACCTGGACTGTGATTTCAACAGATGCGAGTCTTTCAGGTTGGGGAGCTGTCTGGGGATCTCTGACAGCACAGGGAGTTTGGAAATCTCAAGAGTCGAGATTACCAATCAATATTTTGGAAATGCGATTTTCAGAGCTCTTCAGTTCTGGCCTCTTTTGAAGAGAGAATTGTTTATTTGTTTTCAGACAGACAATGTCACAACCGTGGCATATGTCAATCATCAAGGTGGGACTCACAGTCCTCAGGCTATGAAAGAAATATCTCGGATACTTGCATGGGCGGAATCCAGCTCCTGTCTAATCTCTGCGGTTCATATCCCAGGTATGGACAATTGGGAAGCGGATTATCTCAGTCGCCAGATTTTACATCCGGGAGAATGGTCTCTTCACCCAGATGTGTTTCTTCAGATTGTTCAGATGTGGGGGGCTTCCAGAAATAGATCTGATGGCTTCTCATCTAAACAGGAAACTTCCCAGGTATCTGTCCAGATCCAGGGATCGTCAGGCGGAAGCAGTGGATGCGTTGTCACTTCCTTGGAATTATCAACCTGCTTATATCTTTCCGCCTCTAGTTCTTCTTCCAAGAGTGATTTCCAAAATCATAATGGAATGTTCGTTTGTACTGCTGGTGGCTCCAGCATGGCCACACAGGTTTTGGTATGCGGATCTTGTTTGGATGTCCAGTTGCCAACCTTGGCCACTTTCGTTAAGGTCAGACCTTCTATTTCAAGGTCCGTTTTTCCATCAGGATCTCAAATCATTAAATTTGAAGGTATGGAGATTGAACGCTTAGTGCTTAGTCATAGAGGTTTCTCTGACTCAGTGATCAATACTATGTTGCAGGCTCGTAAATCTGTGTCTAGAAAGATTTATTACCGGGTTTGGAAGACTTACATTTCATGGTGTTCCTCTCATAAGTTCTCTTGGCATTCTTTTAGAATTCCTAGAATTTTACAGTTTCTTCAGGATGGTTTGGATAAGGGTTTGTCTGCAAGTTCCTTGAAAGGACAAATCTCTGCTCTTTCTGTTCTGTTTCACAGAAAAATTGCTAATCTTCCTGTCATTCATTGTTTTGTACAGGCTTTGGTTCGTATCAAGCCTGTCATTAAGTCAATCTCTCCTCCTTGGAGTCTTTATTTGGTTTTGAGAGCTTTACAGGCTCCTCCGTTTGAGCCTATGCATTCTCTGGATATTAAGTTACTTTCTTGGAAAGTATTGTTTCTTTTGGCTATCTCTTCTGCTAGAAGAGTTTCTGAATTATCTGCTCTTTCTTGTGAGTCTCCTTTTCTGATTTTTCATCAGGACAAGGCGGTTTTGCAGACTTCATTTCAATTTTTACCTAAGGTTGTGAATTCCAACAACATTAGTAGAGAAATTGTTGTCCCTTCGTTGTGTCCTAATCCTAAGAATTCTTTGGAAAAATCTTTGCATTCTTTGGATGTGGTAAGAGCTTTGAAATATTATATTGAAGCTACTAAAGATTTCAGAAAGACTTCTAGTCTATTTGTTATCTTTTCTGGTCCTAAGAAAGGGCAGAAAGCTTCTGCTATTTCTTTGGGCTCATTCTACTAGGTCAGTTTCTACTTCCTGGGCTTTTAAGAATGAAGCTTCTGTTGATCAGATTTGCAAAGCAGCAACTTGGTCTTCTTTGCATACTTTTACTAAATTCTACCATTTTGATGTTTTCTCTTCTTCAGAAGCAGTTTTTTGTAGAAAAGTTCTTCAGGCAGCTGTTTCAGTTTGATTCTTCTGCTTATAATTTCAGTTTTTTTCATTATAAAATTAAAACTTTTTGATTTGGGTTGTGGATTCTGTCTTTATTTTTATCCCTCCCTCTCTAGTGACTCTTGCGTGGAGTTCCACATCTTGGGTATTTGCTATCCCATACGTCACTAGCTCATGGACTCTTGCCAATTACATGAAAGAAAACATAATTTATGTAAGAACTTACCTAATAAATTAATTTCTTTCATATTGGCAAGAGTCCATGAGGCCCACCCTTTTTGTGGTGGTTATGATTTTTTTTGTATAAAGCACAATTATTCTAATTCCTTGTTGATGCTTTCGCTCCTTTCTTATCACCCGACTTCTTGGCTATTCGTTAAACTGAATTGTGGGTGTGGTGGGGGGTGTATTTATAGGCATTTTGAGGTTTAGGAAACTTTGCCCCTCATGGTAGGAATGTATATCCCATACGTCACTAGCTCATGGACTCTTGCCAATATGAAAGAAATGAATTTATCAGGTAAGTTCTTACATAAATTATGTTATTTTATTGTACATCTAGGCAAGTATCTCAGCTTGTGTTTCCCCAAAAGTATATACCTAACAAGGGCCAGATTTATAATTAGGCAGAGTAGGCATGTGCCCTCCATAGAGGGGTGCTTGTCTCTGCCTATTATAAATGCTGAGCATCCGTGGACCTTAAATAAGATGGCAGCTGGCAGCGTAATAACAACTCTGTGCCCATATGGGGGCCATCTTTGTTAAGGTTTCTGTAAGTATTATGCATGCGCAGCATAAAGATAGCAACCATACATGCACAGTGCTGTTATTTTACCACCAGCGGCCATCTTAGTTAACGTTGCCGGCACAGCAATGAGCAGGGGGCATTCCAATTTTGGTGCCTACAGACACCTGCGCTGTAAATCCAGCCCTGTACATGCAGTACCACAGACTATAATCCCGAAAACCTCTATTAAATTCTTCCTGCATATGAAAAAGCATATTCAAAGCAATGTTAATAATATTTTTGTGCATATTAACATGTTTTTCTCTTTTCAGTGTTTAACAATTTCTCATGTCTGAGCTAAAGCAGTTTTTAAAAATTTCAGCTATTTCTATTTATCTTATCTATCTCTGTGAGTTGCTACACAAGTCATATATTGTGGAGATCACAAACATCAAGGGGCTGATTTATTATGGCCCGAATTGGGCCAAATATCCCTGTTTCCACGCAAGCCTTGAGGCTCGCCGGAAAACAGGAGTTAAGAAGCAACGGTCTTAAGACCGCTGCTCCTTAATTCGTCCGCTGCCTCTGAGGCTGCGAACATCAATCCGCCCGATCGTGTACGATCGGGTTGATTGACACCCCCTGGTGAACTGCTTGTGCAATGTTAAATGCAGACAGCGTATGCTGTCGGCATTCAGCGATGTCTGGCAGACATGATACACTACAGCGGATCATCTCCGCCAGACATTGATAAATCGGCCCCTTAGTATCTATCTATCTTGCCGTCTGTCCTTCTATCTGTCGGTCTGTCTCTGTCTGTCTACCTGTCTATGGACTAGATTACAAATGGTATTCTAGTTCACCTGGGTCGCGATAAGCAATGGCGTTACTGCGCTAACTTGCGCACTTTTTACAAGTTGAAAGTAAACAGGTAAGCTCATCGGGTTAGTGCGGATGAAGACCTAACGTAAAGTGTAAGAGGTAAAAAAAAAAGTTGCACCAAGCACAATACAACATAAGTATGTGTATGTATGTGTATATATAAGTAAATACATGTGTATGTGTTTATATATGTATATACATACATATAAACACATATACACACATGTATATACATATATACATTTATATATTCACTTTGGAGCCCTTTACAGTCAATTACATTAAAAACTGAAAAATCATGTTATTAAATATTTATATTTAATAGGTTTTCATGTGTTTTTACTTTAAATATTTAACATTTGCTTCTTTGGCAGTTTGCCAATAGAATATCAGAATCTGAATCTAGAGTCTCATATTTAGAAGATGTCTCTAATCAGCAGGAGGGTTTAATGAAGGTACAGGAAAACAAATGTAATCTTTACAAAACAGATTAGATAAGCTCAAATATCGTTCTTGTAGGAATAATGTCAAAATTGTGGGCTTATCTGAATCAGTAGAATTCCAGAAATTTACTTCTGCCAAGTTACCCCAATTATTATGGCTTACAACTTCAAGCCTCTCTCTACAAGTAGAAAGAGCTCATAGAATAAGGAAAAACAGTGATGTTCAATAGGAAAAAGACCTATAATGGTAAAATTCTTATATTTTCAGGACAAGGTAAAACTAATAAAATTATATATACAAAAAACAAACAATTTTTAATAGGACAAGAGAGAGTGTTTCTGTTTCAAGATTTTTCAGCTGAAACCTCCAATAGGAGACGAGAAATGTATTGACGCTTTCAAGCAACCATTATTTATCCTGCCAAATTAAAAATATTTACAAGGGATGAGGCCTTGATATTTTAAAGATGCCAAGGATATTTATGAAAAAACAAAACAAAGTAACATCTTAAGATTGGAGGCATTGCTTAAGTGTCAGGGATATGTTTTTGGGCTCCAGCTTTAGTTTGCGTGTATGTGTTTGCATATATTTTTCCCATATATGGGGTATAAGCTTTAAAGGGTTTATGTTATCTCGTTCAAACCTCTTGAATTGTGGAATGTATTTCTGTCTAAGATGTTATAAGAAAGATGTTTTATAATTAATGTACAGGATAAAACTGGTCAGTCTTAATGCTGTGCGTTAATAATTGTTATTTCCTTAGATACCTGGACCCATATTTATCAAGCTCCGTACAGAGCTTGAAGGGCCGTGTTTCTGGCGAGTCTTCAGACTCGCCAGAAACAGCAGTTATGAAGAAGTGGTCACAAAGACCGCTGCTCCATAACCTGTCGGCCTGCTCTGAGCAGGCGGACAGACATCGTCGGAAATCAACCTGATTAAGTACGATCGAGTTGATTGACACCCCCCTGCTGGCGGCCGCGAATCTGCAGGGGGCGGCGTTGTACCAGCAGCTCTTGTGAGCTGCTGGTGCAATGCTGAATACGGCGAGCGTATTGCTCGCCGTATTCAGCGAGGTCTGGCGGACCTGATCCGCAGTGTCGGATCAGGTCCGCCAGACCTTGATAAATAGAGGCCCTGGTTTCTAACAATAATTTTGGCTTTTAGAATTGGCTTTTAGAGAAATACGTTTTAATTGTTATTACATTTTATAAATTAATAGAGAACTTAAAATTGTATCATGGAATGTAATAGGCATTACCTCCCCCATTTAAAATAAACTTATTATAAAGCAAACGGGGAAATACAAGCCATATATAGCTCTTATACAAGAAACACAACTAAAATAACAAGAAATAAGTAAGCTAAAAACAAGATGGGTCGGTGAGTTCATCGCCACCCCTTGTGCAAGTAGAAAAAGGGAGTGTTGATTTTGCTCAATAACAACCTTAATTATGAGATTTTATTTAAAGAATTAGATATAGAAGAAATATAATCATTAAATTAAAAATAGACTGAATACATTTGGTTATATGTAATATTTACAGCCCAAATAAGATAGATACTAACTTTTGGAAGAAAATGCAACTCAATAATAGCAGGCGAATTTAACCCGGCTCCACAGGCAAATCTAGATACATCAAGCCAGGTCAGATCTCACCTAAGAAACACATCATATAATAAGAAAGCTAAGATTGTTTAGAAATTTTGTAAGACTTTAAAGGTAAAAGATCTTTAGTGTATCCAAAATTCAGACCAGCGAATCTTTACATGAGATTCTAAATCTTACAAATTAATGTCCAGAATTGTCCAGTATGTGTTGGTTGGTGAAAAAGCTTGGTATGAACTCATCTACTGATTTTAAAAAGATCATTACATTGGACCACACCATTATTTCTTTTGTTTTATCTTCTGGAGATTATCATACAAATAATCTCGGAAAAATTTGTATTACCTTAGATATCGGGTTTCAAACAATCATTTTAAAAACTGGCTCTTAGAGAAATGGGATGAATGTGTCTTTTTCAATTATACATATTTACATAAACCTGAAATATTTTGGGAGAAATCCAAGGTAGAACTTCGAGGGGAGACTAAAGCTTATCTGGTTAGATTTAAGAGACAGGTTAATGCTTGAGAAATTCAATTAACAAACCAATTAAGGAATATACTGTATATATAGTGCATATATTAATAATCAAACTAAATACACCTGGAAAAAATATATTATATATTATATAAATTTTGGGGGCAAGACTAGTAAATATTTAGCAAACCTAGCAAGAACCCGGAAAAATAAAATTATCATAGAGACAATCAAGGGGGGGGGGGGGATAAAATATATTCTAAGCATGAATAAATCAGTATTGAATTCCTGAATTTCTTTAAAAAGATGTATTGTGTGCAGAATCTAAATTAAATTAATAAGCAAAACTTCTGGGAAAAACTCCAAATACCCAAGATCCCTCCCAAATGTCTTAAGCTTATAAATTTACCTATTTTAAAAGAAGAGATCAAAAGAGCTATTAATGTGGCCCCCAAATAAAACAGCCAAACCAGGTTGAGTATTATAACATTTTGAGGGATTCTGTTTCCCCTTATTTAAAACTTTTATATAATAGATATTTTATTCAGAGTAAGATTGACTCAATATGTTTCACATCCTCCTTAATAACGCTAAATTTAAAAATATATATATAAAGATCCAGAAAGCTTGAACTTTTATAGACCTATTTCATTACTGAATAACTACAAACTTTAAACTAGCATCATTGCAAATAGGCTTAAAAGTTCTTACATTTCATTGTATGTGAATATCAAACAGGTTTCATGTGTGGCAAGAACGCTATGTTAAATGTTAAATGGTTCTAGAATATTGCTGGCATAAAAATTAAAAATTAATTTTAGGTCTAAATCAAACTTAGCTCTAATTATGATTGATGCTAAAAACCCATTTGATTCTATTACCTGGAATCATTTATTTATACCCCTAAATCAATTTGGTTTTACTGGCTATATTTATAAATTTGTTTGCCTTATTTATAATAACTAGAAAATTTAGATAAAACAGAGAGAGTGGAAAATATTGCTGATACTGCTTTCCGGTGTTTCCCTTATATAATATTTAAAACAAACAACCAGAAAGATGTGTATTCAGGACATACAGTATAATACTGTCCTAAAAAAGCAAGGGAAAATGAACAAGCACACGGAATAGACTTTAGAAAAATTATTTTAATTAATGTCCCAAAAAACAATCAAGTAAATCACCTGTTAGTGCATAGCAGCACCACATGAAGTAAAAACATATGAGAAACGTTATCAATATTTCCTATTGCTAAGCATACGTATGCAGGAACATAAATAAACCTAGTGCACATAGAGTAATCTGCTTGTATCAAAATTCTGTATAATACACTGAAACACGCTTAAAGAAGAGCTCAAATAAGCGGACCATATGATACGCTATGCATATGGTCCTATAGACAGGTACAGTCTCATGTACTTAAGGCTTCCACAACAAACTTATGTCAATAAGTAGTAAGATTCGACCGCACCGATACCGCTGCACACAAAGTCATTTAGCCACTGTACAGTTACATATTATGTTTGCACTTATCTTCGATAGCGTGTTGTTACAGCGTTTCAGTTTGCCTGCTATATCCACATTCTGCGTTTCCCAGCCGTATGACATTTCCCATAGGGGAGTGGTTATATCGTCATTGAGGTCTGTGAGTAGTTGCCAGCAAAAAGACAGCCAGTCCTCATTGGCCAAGCGGAATCCCAGCAGAAACAGCAAACATATAAGTGCAATTCAAAGTCCTCGAAAGGTAGCAATGATTACCAAGATGTACCGTCTTTTGTGTAGTTAAATGTGCTCTCTATAGAGCGGATCCTCACCGCATAGGTATGTTCCATTCATGTCATCCCAGAATATTTCTGTTCTGAGCTGTTTAACGGCAGTAGGACCATAACGACTTATACACTAACAATTCCTAGGAGGTAGTCGACTTGCTCCGGGGTCATCCACACATATGCATAGTGTATCTTATGGTCCGCTTATTTGAGCTCTTCTTTAAGCGTATTTCATTGTATTATACAGAATTATGATACAAGTAGATTACTCTATGTGCACTAGGTTTATTTATGTTCCTGTATACGTATGCTTAGCAATAGGAAATATTAATAACGTTTCTCATACTGTTTTGTTTGTTATGTGTTTATGTTTTTACTTCATGTGGTGCTGCTATGCACTAACAGGTGATTTTTGGGACATTGATTAAAATATTTTTTTCCTAAAGTCTATTCCGTGTGCTTGTTCATTTTCCCTTGCTTTTTTTTAGGACAGTATTATATGTCCTGAATACATTATTTATAATAACCCTATAATTTCTCTCTTAATAAATGGTATTCCCTCCCCCAAAATTCAAATATATCAAGGTACAAGACAGGGCTGTCCCCTTTCTCCCCTTTTATGTAATAAAACTTTCCTTATATGCAGATGATTTACTATTGTATATGAGCAATTAAAAAAAATATCCCTTTACTATTGCAATTGGTGAGTGAGTATAGTTCTTTTTCAGGTTATAAGATCAATGCTCATAAATCTGAAATATTATGGATTTATAAGTATAACAACATTATAAAAAAACTTCCCTTTAAGAAGGTTAAAAACCAAGGGGCCGATTTATTAACATGCGGGCGGACATTATCCGATGTAGCGGATTATGTCCGCTCAACATCGCTAAATGCCGACAGCATACTCTGTCAGCATTTAACATTGCACAAGAATGTTGTGTGAAATGCTTGTGCAATGCTACCCCCCTGCAGATTTGCGGCCGCTAGCAGGGGGTGTCAATCGTATCTGATCAGGATGATTGCTGTCTTAACTCTTGCTTCAAGTGATCTGGAAACTACGGGGGTAGATTGCAGCATCTGCTGCTTGTTAAATCTACCCCCAAATGTATTATCTTGGTGTTAAATTAAGCAGAAACCCTTATAACTGGTATAGGATAAACTATCAAGCTCTATAAAGAAGACCAAAGTTGATCTTAATAAATGGACAACCTTTCCTATTTCAAAGACAGCATAAAATAATAATCTTTTCTTGGTTTGTCCACCTAATGTAATACCTGTTTATTAAACAGAAATATTAAAAATATTTTAATAGACTGTGTTATATAAGTTTCTCTTAGGAGTGAAAAAGATACGCATTTCCCTAAAAAGACTATCCCATTTTAGAAGTCATTATGGTTTCCTCAATCTTAAATTCTATAACTGGTTGTACACGGGACAAACTGCTATAGGTTGGTTGTTGGATTAGGTATGCGTCTTGGTTTAAAACTAAAAATAGTTTAGTTAATCCATTCTCACTTTAAACCATATCAAAAGAGAAATTACCACCAGAGATTAAAAATATGAGTGCTATTAAAAATATTATTTTAGCATTAGCAGAGAATATGTAAAAAACTACATGCAAGCTATTGGGTTTCTCAATCCCTAACCATAATAGGCAATCCTGAATTCCCAGAGAGAACAAAGGCCAAGATATTTAAATATTGGCAGCAAAAAGGGCTTACTTTTCTGGAACAATTAAGAGATAAAGAACAGGGCACAATTAAATCATTTGACACAATTAAACAAGAATTTCAATTACACAATAAGGAATTTTTCGCTTATCTACTGATCAGACATTTCTTTATCAAAATAAGTAAGGTAAATAATAGAATGTGGTCCTGGCTGCAATTAGATCATAAATTGAAGATTTCTAAAACAGGGAATAATACTATCTCTTGCTGGTATAGAGTTTTGATGGAGAAGCGGTGTCACAATTTTATCCAAGATCTGGCACAGAAGGGGATAAATTAATTCAATACAATAAATATAGAGGAAGTAGAGAGTTTTAAGAGTAGAATATAGAGATGTGCAGGGAAGAAAGTTTCATTTCGGACACAATTTTTGTTTCAAATATTCGAGGAAATTTGTTTCCCTGAATATTCGCTCCCTGCACTATTTGGTTTTCGTGCTGATGCATTCATTTGGATTTTTATCGAAAAAGATTGCACATCTCTAGTAGAATAATCATCTCCCCTGGCCAAATGGAGTAATACTTTTACAAGCTGCTGTGCTTGCTGGGTGCTGTTAATGCTGATCTGGTTCACCCTTTCTGGAGTTGCCCAAAAGTATTAAAGTTTTGGAACAGAGCTAACTTTTGGCTGAATAAAACATTGAAACAAAAAATAAAATTGTTGAAAACGTCTTCTTCTTATATGAGAAATTGGATAATTGAATTGATTAATCTATTCTGGTAGGTCAAAATCTATAATTAAAGGGATGTTAAACAGTCTATTTCATTGTTCAAGTAATAATTACTTTAAAAAGTACTTTTTTTATAGCCGTTTAAGCTCATGGAAATCTGTGAATGCTCCCAGTATAGCCCAATATTTCAAGATTATTTTTTTTTCTGAGACAGGAACAACTAGAACATGTTTAAATGCCCCTTAAAGTTCTTTTATGGGAATCTAATAACAGGGTAGAGTTGAGTTAATTGGCATAAAAAAGTCCATTCCTGTAAACCCCAATGCTGTCCAACATAAGCTGTAGCTTTCCAGGTAAAAAATGAAAACTTACACAAAGCCATTGTTAAGAAAATAAAAACGTTATTATAAAGAATGAACACTGCGGTTACCACTCAGGTTTTGCAGCTGCAAACTAAACAAACAAGTCAGTAATCACTTTATGTGCATGAGAGGAATGCAGCCACTTACAGGCTAACTCCATGTATGGAATGTGTTACACTTACACATGACAATGTTCAACTGTCCAAACTCCAGAGGTTGTGTAACAGGCATGACAGTCTCTATTTGTGCTCTTAAACTTGATTTTATTTGTATCAAACAGATGCTGCTCTTCGGGATTTTTCTTTGTAGAATAATTGCCAAAAAACTTATGTTAAAGCCAGAGTTAAAGTTTTCTATCAAATGTTTAAAAGCAAGGAGATTAGTCATTATGCTTATAAGGCACTTATTCATCATCACATCAGCTCTTTTTTCCTCCCACCATTGAAAAAGAACATTGCTGTTAAAACCGAAAAGCCACAAGACTCTTCCCTTAAAGTGACACTCAAGTCAAAATGTAACTTCCATGATTCAGATAGAGCAGCAATTTTAAACAACTTTATTTTTATATTTCTACTTTTTGAGTCACCAGCTCCTACTGAGCATGTGCAAGAATTCACAGAATATACATATATGCATTTGTGATTGACTGATGGCTGTCACATTATACAGGAGGGGAAATAGACATAACTTTAAAATTTGTCAGAAAAAAATCTGCTACTCATCTTTTGAAGTTTGGACTAGGGGGCCGATTTACTAAAGCGTGGACGGACATGATACAATGTAGCGTATCATGTCCGCCGCACATCGATAAATACTGACAGTATATGCACAAGCAGTTCATGTGAACTGCTTGTGCAATTCCGCCCCCGGCAGATTTGCGGCCAATCGGCCACTAGCAGGGGGTGGCAATCAGCCCAATCGTATAGGGTTGAGTAAAATCAAGACCGCACGCCTCAGAGGCAGCGGACAAGTTATGAAGCCGCAGTCTTTAGACCGCTGCTTTATAACTACTGTTTCCGGCGAGCCTGAAGGCTCCCGTGGAAGCGGGCATCAAGCTTCATTCAGAGCTTGATAATTCGGCCCCTAGGTGCATTGTCTTTATATCATGCATTTGTTTATTATGCAAATCTACTGTATTTACTCCTCCTTTAAGTAATTAAAGCACATAAATTAAATGAATTTGGAGAAACGGAGGGCAAAATACACTGCCCTTGAGGGCTGCAGTATTACCCCCAAACCCTAGGTTGGACACTGCTGCAATAGAGCTCTGGTGCAAATCATTGGCACAACATGTGATATATATCAATAGTAAAGGGACAGCGTACTCCAAAATATTAAGGGTCTGAATACGAGTGGAGCGCAAAATTGCGCTTTTGCAACTCAGGATATTTATGCTCCACTCGTAGTACCAGCACAAATGTCAGTACTGTTATTTGATAGTGATTAGTGTTGTTATATGAGAGAGCGCCCATAAATCTGGTTTTAATACTGACGTCCTGCATCTGCTCTGAGCGAGGCAAACATATATTGCACTACAGAATCTAAAATAGATTTCCCAACTGATGAACAACACAAGAGCTCATTGATACAACGATAGGTGGGATGAGAATAGCAGCACTGAAGTAAAATGTCACAGATTCAAACAGACAGTTTGTGCAGCAATGTTCCAATTTCCACTGTTTTGTAAATGTGTAATGTTAAAGGGACGTTCTAGTTTAAACATATAATGCTCTATTTTTTTTATCGAATTCCTCCTTTTTATTATGTGTTTAACCCATGAAAATGATTAACACATAGGGGCCGATTTATGATGCTGTGAATGCAGCACAAAAGTTAAGAAGCAGTGGTCATAAGACCGCTGCTCCGTAACTCATCTGCCACCTCTGAGTTGGTGGATAGCAATACGATTGGGATGATTGACACCCCTGCTAGCGGCCGATTGGCTGCGAATGTGCAGGGGACGGCATTGAACAATCATTTTACACAAAATGCTTGTGCAATGATAAATGGCATTTATCGATGTCGGGCGGACATGATCCGCTACACTTGATAAATCGGCCCTGTGCTACTCCTGTGCTACTTCTTATGACGATGCAGCTGGGGAAAAAAATTAAAAACAAGCATACACGCAAATACTCCATTCATTTTCTATTTCTTATCTGGGGAAATGTACCAGGTGTAATATGATGGGTAAACACTCCAGGTTATGATTAACCAGGGCCAGCTCTTATCATATTTACACTTAATGTACATGAATCATTCTGACTCATCAGTAACTGTTTCGTTTTTCGTAATTATCGGTTTTCCTGGTTAATCAAAATCAATATCTGTACTGAGCGACCTGAGAAATAGAGGAGGCTTTGTTACAAGACTCAGAGTTAGTGTTCATACACTATGTAATTTTATTTATTCTCTGTGTAACCATAAAACAAATAGTGCAATTAGTGAATCTCACTGTACAGAACGTGATTTACCATCCTCACTCTCACTGTACAGACCGTGATTTACCATCCTCACTCTCACTGTACAGACCGTGATTTACCATCCTCACTCTCACTGTACAGACCGTTATTTACCATCCTCACTCTCACTGTACAGACCGTGATTTACCATCCTCACTCTCACTGTACAGACCGTGATTTACCATCCTCACTCTCACTGTACAGACTGTGATTTACCATCTTCACTCTCACTGTACAGACCGAGATTTACCATCCTCACTCTCACTGTACAGACCGTGATTTACCATCCTCACTCTCACTGTACAGACCGTGATTTACCATCCTCACTCTCACTGTACAGTCTGTGATTTACCATCCTCACTCTCACTGTACAGACTGTGATTTACAAACCTCACTCTCACTGTACAGACTGTGATTTACAAACCTCACTCTCACTGTACAGACTGTGATTTACAAACCTCACTCTCACTGTACAGACTGTGATTTACAAACCTCACTCTCACTGTACAGACTGTGATTTACAGACCTCACTCTCACTGTACAGACTGTGATTTACAAACCTCACTCTCACTGTAAAGACTGTGATTTACAGACCTCACTCTCACTGTACTTACTGTGATTTACAGACCTCACACTCACTGTACAGAACGTGATTTACAGACCTCACTCTCACTGTACAGTCTGTGATTTACAGACCTCACTCTCACTGTACAGTCTGTGATTTACCATCCTCACTCTCCCTGTACAGTCTGTGATTTACCATCCTCACTCTCACTGTATAGACTGTGATTTACAAACCTCACTCTCACTGTACAAAATGTGATTTACAGACCTCACTCTCACTGTACAGACTGTGATTTACAAATCTCACTCTCACTGTACAGACTGTGATTTACAAACCTCACACTCACTGTACAGACTGTGATTTACAGACCTCACTCTCACTGTACAGACCGTGATATACAGACCTCACACTCACTGTACAGTCTGTGATTTACCATTCTCACTCTCACTGTACAGACTGTGATTTATAAACCTCACTCTCACTGTACAGACTGTGATATACAGACCTCACTCTCACTGTACAGACTGTGATTTACAGACCTCACTCACACTATACAGACTGTGATTTACAGACCTCACTCTCACTGTACAGACTGTGATTTACAAACCTCACTCTCACTGTACAGACTGTGATTTACAAACCTCACTCTCACTGTACAGACTGTGATTTACAGACCTCACTCTCACTGTACAGACTGTGATTTACAAACCTCACTCTCACTGAACATACTGTGATTTATAGACCTCACTCTCACTGTAAAAACTGTGATTTACAAACCTCACTCTCACTGTACAGACTGTGATTTACAGACCTCACTCTCACTGTACAGACTGTGATTTACAGACCTCACTCTCACTGTACAGTCTGTGATTTACAAACCTCACTCTCACTGTACAGACTGTGATTTACAAACCATACTCCCACTTTCCAGACTGTGATTTACAAACCTCACTCTCACTGTACAGACTGTGATTTACAGACCTCACTCTCACTGTACATATTGTGATTTACAAACCTCACTCTCACTGTACAGACAGTGATTTACAAACCTCACCCTCACTGTACAGACTGTGATTTACAGACCTTACTTTCACTGTACAGACTGTGATTTACAGACCTCACTCTCACTGTACACTCTGTGATTTACAGACCTCACTCTCACTGTACAGACTATGATTTACAAACCTCACTCTCACTGTCCAGACTGTGATTTACAAACCTCATTCTCACTGTAAAGACTGTGATTTACAGAACTCACTCTCACTGTACATACTGTGATTTACAAACCTCACTCTCACTGTACAGACTGTGATTTACAAACCTCACTCTCACTGTGCAGACTGTGATTTACAGACCTCACTCTCACTGTACAGACTGTGATTTACAGACCTCGCTCTCACTGTACAGTCTGTGATTTACAAACCTCACTCTCACTGTACAGAAAGTGATTTACAAACCTCACTTTCACTGTACAGACTGTGATTTACAAACCTCACTCTCACTGTACAGACTGTGATTTACAAACCTCACTCTCACTGTACAGAGTGTGATTTACAAACCTTACACTCACGGTACAGACTGTGAGTTACAGACCTCACTCTCACTGTACAGTCTGTGATTTACAGACCTCACTCTCACTGTACAGACTGTGATTTACAAACCTCACTCCCACTGTACAGACTGTGATTTGCAAACCTCACTCTCACTGTACAGACTATAATTTGCAAACCTCACTCTCACTGTACAGACTGTGATTTACAAACCTCACTCTCACTGTACAGACCGTGATCTACAAACCTCATTCTCACTGTACAGACCGTGATCTACAAACCTCACTCTCACTGTACAGACTGTGATTTACATACTTCACTCTCACTGTACATACTGTGATTTACAAACGTCACTCTCACTGTACAGACTGTGATTTACAAACCTCACTCTCACTGTACAGAATGTGATTTACAGACCTCACTCTCACTGTACAGTCTGTGATTTACAAACCTCACTCTCACTGTACAGACTGTGATTTACAAACCTCACTCTCACTGTACAGACTGTGATTTACAAACCATACTCCCACTTCCCAGACTGTGATTTACAAACCTCACTCTCAATGTACAAACTGTGATTTACAAACCTCACTCTCAATGTACAAACTGTGATTTACAAACCTCACTCTCCCTGTACAGACTGTGATTTACAGACCTCACGCTTACTGTACAGACTGTGATTTACAAACCTCACTCTCACTGTACAGACTGTGATTTACAGACCTCACTCTTACTGTACAGACTGTGATTTACAAACCTCACTCTCACTGTACAGACTGTGATTTACAGACCTCACTCTTACTGTACAGACTGTGATTTACAAACCTCACTCTCACTGTACAGACTGTGATTTACAGACCTCACACTTACTGTACAGACTGTGATTTACAAACCTCACTCTCACTGTACAGACTGTGATTTACAAACCTCACTCTCACTGTACAGACTGTGATTTACAGACCTCACTCTTACTGTACAGTCTGTGATTTACCATCCTCACTCTCACTGTACAAACTGTGATTTACAAACCTCACTCTCAATGTACAAACTGTGATTTACAAACCTCACTCTCACTGTACAGACTGTGATTTACAGACCTCACTCTCACTGTACAGACTGTGATTTACAAACCTCACTCTCAATGTACAAACTGTGATTTACAAACCTCACTCTCATTTATTGCAATGTTCCTTGCATAGAACTATGAGTTTAAAAGGATAGTAAAGTCAAAATGAAACTTTTATGATACAGATAGAACTTGCCATTTTAAAGGGATATAAAGCCGTGCCCCTTTTTTAAAAACAAAGAAGTCAAATCAAAGTAAAAATTAAAAAAAAACAGATTGTGCAAAAAACTTTCTCACTTTAGCCTCTGCCCTCAGTGAGATGAGAGTAGAACATAAACTTAAAGGGACAGTCTAGTTAAATTAAACTTTCATGATTCAAATAGGGCATACCATTTTAAACAACCTTCCATTTTACTTTTATTAACACATTTGCCTTGTTCCTTTCCTATTCTTTGTTGAAAGCTTAACCTAGGTAGGCTGAAACTTATTTCTAAGTCGTTGAAGGCCACCTCTTATTTCAGTACATGTTGACAGTTTTTCACAGCTAGACAGCGCGTTCATGTGTGCCATATAGATAACATTGTGCTAACTCCCTGGAGTTATTTATGAGTCAGCACTAAATGGCTAAAATGCAAAAGCACTGAAATAAACGGGGCAGTCTGCAGAGGCTTAGATACAAGGTAATCACAGAGGTAAAAAAGTATATCAATATAACCGTGTGGGTTATGCGAAACTGGGGAATAGGTAATAAAGGAATTATATATCTTTTTAAACAATTACAATTATGGAGTAGACTGTCGCTTTAAGATTCATTCTAGCAGTTCTGAGCATGAGCAGATCTGACTCCCTGTTTATTTGGTCTATTACTAAAACAAATCTAGAAGTGTTATGACATCATGCTAGATAAGCTTCCTGTATAGACCACAGCCTCCTTGTAAATCACGGTCATTGTGCAGACTGTGATTTACAGACCTCACTCTCACTGTACAGACTGTGATTTACAGACCTCACTCTTACTGTACAGACTGTGATTTACAAACCTCACGGTCACTGTGCAGACTGTGATTTACAAACCTCACTCTCACTGTACAGACTTGCGATTTACAGACCTCACTCTCACTGTGCAGACTGTTATTTACAGACCTCACTCTCACTGTACAGACTGCGATTTACAGACCTCACTCTCACTGTACAGACTGTGATTTACAGACCTCACTCTTACAGGCCCATTTATCAAAGGGCTTGCGGACCTGATCCGACACTGCGGATCAGGTCCGCAAGACCTCGCTAAATGCGGAGAGCAATACGCTCTCCGCATTTAACATTGCACCAGCAGCTCACAAGAGCTGCTGGTGCAACGCCGCACCCTGCTGACTTGCGGCCAATCGGCCGCCAGCAGGGAGCTGTCAATCAACCCGATCGTATTCGATCGGGTTGATGTCCGGCTATTCCTGTCCGCCTGTTCAGAGCAGGCGGACAGGGTTATGGAGCAGCGGTCTTTAGACCGCTGCTTCATAAGTTGTGTTTCTGGCGAGTCTGAAGACTCGCCAGAAACACGGCCCTTCAAGCTCCGTACGGAGCTTGATAAATGGGCCTGTTACTGTACAGACTGTGATTTACAGACCTCACTCTTACTGTACAGACTGTGATTTACAAACCTCACGGTCACTGTGCAGACTGTGATTTACAAACCTCACTCTCACTGTACAGACTGTGATTTACAGACCGCACACTTACTGTACAGACTGTGATTTACAGACCTCACTCTTACTGTACAGACTGTGATTTACAAACCTCACGGTCACTGTGCAGACTGTGATTTACAAACCTCACTCTCACTGTACAGACTTGCGATTTACAGACCTCACTCTCACTGTGCAGACTGTGATTTACAGACCTCACTCTCACTGTACAGACTGCGATTTACAGACCTCACTCTCACTGTACAGACTGTGATTTACAGACCTCACTCTTACTGTACAGACTGTGATTTACAGACCTCACTCTTACTGTACAGACTGTGATTTACAGACCTCACTCTTACTGTACAGACTGTGATTTACAAACCTCACTCTCACTGTACAGACTGTGATTTACAAACCTCACTCTCACTGTACAGAAACAGAATGGCGTTTTAAAAACCATACTCTCACTGTACAGACTGTGATTTACAAACCTCACTCTCACTGTACAGACTGTGATTTACAAACCTAACTCTCAATGTACAAACTGTGATTTACAAACCTCACTCTCACTGTACAGACTGTGATTTACAAACCTCACTCTCACTGTACAGACTGTGATTTACAAACCTCACTCTCACTGTACAGACTGTGATTTACAAACCTCACTCTCTATGTACAAACTGTGATTTACAAACCTCACTCTCACTGTACAGACTGTGATTTACAAACCTCACTCTCACTGTACAGACTGTGATTTACAAACCTCACTCTCACTGTAAAGACTGTGATTTACAAACCTCACTCTCACTGTACAGACTGTGATTTACAAACCTCACTCTCTATGTACAAACTGTGATTTACAAACCTCACTCTCACTGTACAGACTGTGATTTACAAACCTCACTCTCACTGTACAGACTGTGATTTACAAACCTCACTCTCACTGTACAGACTGTGATTTACAGACCTCACTCTCCCTGTACAGACTGTGATTTACAGACCTCACACTTACTGTACAGACTGTGATTTACAGACCTCACTCTCCCTGTACAGACTGTGATTTACAAACCTCACACTTACTGTACAGACTGTGATTTACAGACCTCACTCTCACTGTACAGACTGTGATTTACAGACCTCACTCTCCCTGTACAGACTGTGATTTACAGACCTCACACTTACTGTACAGACTGTGATTTACAGACCTCACTCTCCCTGTACAGACTGTGATTTACAGACCTCACACTTACTGTACAGACTGTGATTTACAGCCCTCACTCTCACTGTACAGTCTGTGATTTACAAACCTCACTCTCACTGTACAGTCTGTGATTTACAGACCTCACACTTACTGTACAGACTGTGATTTACAGACCTCACTCTTACTGTACAGACTGTGATTTACAGACCTCACACTTACTGTACAGACTGTGATTTACAGACCTCACTCTCACTGTACAGACTGTGATTTACAGACCTCACTCTTACTGTACAGACTGTGATTTACAGACCTCACACTTACTGTACAGACTGTGATTTACAGACCTCACTCTTACTGTACAGACTGTGATTTACAAACCTCACTCTCACTGTACAGACTGTGATTTACAAACCTCACTCTCACTGTACAGACTGTGATTTACAGACCTCACTCTCACTGTACAGACTGTGATTTACAGACCTCACTCTCACTGTACAGACTGTGATTTACAAACCTCACTCTCACTGTACAGACTGTGATTTACAAACCTCACTCTCACTGTACAGACATTTATTGCAATGTTCCTTGCATAGAACTATGAGTTTAAAAGGATAGTAAAGTCAAAATGAAACTTTTATGATACAGATAGAACTTGCCATTTTAAAGGGATATAAAGCCGTGCCCCTTTTTTAAAAACAAAGAAGTCAAATCAAAGTAAAAATAAAAAAAAACAGATTGTGCAAAAAACTTTCTCACTTTAGCCTCTGCCCTCAGTGAGATGAGAGTAGAACATAAACTTAAAGGGACAGTCTAGTTAAATTAAACTTTCATGATTCAAAAAGGGCATACCATTTTAAACAACCTTCCATTTTACTTTTATTATCACATTTGCCTTGTTCCTTTCCTATTCTTTGTTGAAAGCTTAACCTAGGTAGGCTGAAACTTATTTCTAAGCCGTTGAAGGCCACCTCTTATTTCAGTACATGTTGACAGTTTTTCACAGCTAGACAGCGCGTTCATGTGTGCCATATAGATAACATTGTGCTAACTCCCTGGAGTTATTTATGAGTCAGCACTAAATGGCTAAAATGCAAAAGCACTGAAATAAACGGGGCAGTCTGCAGAGGCTTAGATACAAGGTAATCACAGAGGTAAAAAAGTATATCAATATAACCGTGTGGGTTATGCGAAACTGGGGAATAGGTAATAAAGGAATTATATATCTTTTTAAACAATTACAATTATGGAGTAGACTGTCGCTTTAAGATTCATTCTAGCAGTTCTGAGCATGAGCAGATCTGACTCCCTGTTTATTTGGTCTATTACTAAAACAAATCTAGAAGTGTTATGACATCATGCTAGATAAGCTTCCTGTATAGACCACAGCCTCCTTGTAGGGCTGTGACAGGAAGTAATGGACACTAATATTTATAATAAACATGAATATATAGACGTCTTGGTCCTTATTGATGCATATCTTTAAAAATACTTCTGTATTCAATGAGTATCTTTTTGAATCTGGTAGACTATGCACCCTGAACTTTGTTGATTTGCACAAAGGAGCAAGAAATTTGGTAAAATTGTATTTTTATTGTGCAAATTAAAATTGATGAGACTGGAAAGAAGAAGAAATCTGCTAAAATTTGAATGTAAATACTCATTAATATCACTCTGGTGGGTACAAATAATACTGGGAAAAAGTAAACAACATTTAATAATAATTTTAGCTCTGTAGATAATTAATGCACCAGGCAATGAAATGATTATCTAATTTGTTCTGTGGAATTCTGTATTTTCACAGGTCAGCACCACTTCAGTTAAGCATTAACTAGTTGTCTGCTACCAACATGACCTGAACTGGTTTTTAATTGTATTCAGTACTGAGGACTGAGAAAAACATCTGTCTGTCTATCTGTTTATCTATCTATTTAGCATCCATCTACATATCTATCTATCTATCTATCTATCTATCTATTTATCTATCAATCTTTCTATCTATCTATCATCTATATATTATCTATCTGTTTATCTGTCTATCATCTATTAATCTATCTGTTTATCTGTCTGTCTATCATCTACATATCTATCTATCTATCTATCTATCTATCTATCTATCTATCTATCTACTATCTATCTATCTATCTGTCTATCTATCTATCTATCTATCTATTATCTATATATTATCTATCTGTTTATCTGTCTATCATCTATAAATCTATCAGTTTATCTGTCTGTCTATCATCTATTTATCTATCTATTTATCTATCTATCTATTTATCTATATGTTTATCTATCTATCATCTTTCTATTTATCTATCTCTATCTATTACTGTGGAATCTGGTGGTGTCCTGCAAAAAACTGATAACAATAATTAGGTCACAACATACATACTTGACATTGTCACTTACTGGATGTATTTGCTTAAAGGCACATTTACCATAAATAAGAATGGAGACATTTTTTAAATAATTCTAAAAAACAAATGCACACATAACAATAGATCTGTAGTTTAGTTCTATCATTCCAAACAATCTGCACCTCACACAAATTCCAACACCCGATCAAAGCATTTTAGTGACTTTTCTGCTGGTAGTGTTTGTCTGTATGTCAATCTATCTGTTTATCTATCTTGTTTCTATCAATCTATTTATCTATCTATTATCTATCTATATATTATCTACCTAGCTATATTTAACTATTCATTATCAGTCTATCTATCTATCCAGCTACAACTCCATTTCCGAAAAAAGTTTGAACAGTATGGAAAATGCAAAAAACAAAAAACAAAAGAGTCATTTGAAATCTCAATTTACCCTGTACTATATTGAAAACACATTATTAACACTGCAACACACTCCAACAAAGTTGGGACAGCCAACTTTTTACCACTGTGTAACATCACCTTTTCTTTTAATAACACTTATTAAGCATTGGGCACTGAAGACATCAGTTGGTTAAGTTTAGCAAGTGGAATTTTCCTCCATACATCCTTTATGCATGTCTTTAGCTGCGCAACTGAACAGGGCCTTCTTTGCCTTATTTTACGCTTCATAATCAGCCACACATTCTCATTCGGAGACAGGTCAGGGCACATGCGCTTGTAATCCGGGCAGAAAGTGGCTTGGCATTGTCCAGCTGGAAAATGTAGGGTCGTCCCTGAAAAAGACGGTGTCTGGATAGCAGCATATGTTGCTCCAAAATATATACATATCTTTCTGCATTAATGGTGCCCTCACAGATGTGCAAGTTACCCATGCCATGGGCACTGACACCCCCCCATACCATGACAGATGCTGACTTTTGGACCTGGCGCTGATAACAGATTTGATGGGTTTTTTTCCTCTTTGGCCCGAAAAACACAATGGCTGTTTTTTAAAAAAACTATTTGAAATGTTGACTCATTGGACCACAAAACACAATTCCACTGTGCTACTGTCCATCTCAGATGAGAATGAGTCCAGAGAAGTCAATGGGGCTTCTGGACCGTGTTGATGTATGGCTTCTGCTTTGCATAGTATAAAATTAACTTGCATCTGTGGATGCAGCAGCGAATGGTGTTGACTGACAAAGGTTTACCAAAGTATTCCTGAGCCCATGTTAGGATATCCATTACAGACTCATGACGGTTTTTAAAACAGTGACGTCAGAGGGATCAGAGATCACACGCATTCAGAAGTGATTTTTTACCTTGCCCTTTACGCACCGAGATTTGACCGGATTCCTTGAATCTTTTCATTATATTGTGCACTGTAGAAGGTGAAATGTCCAAAATCCTACCGATTCGTCTTTGGGGAATGTTGTTCTCAGAGTGTTGGATTACTAGCTGACACATCTGTTTACAGATTGGTGAAGCTCGAGCCATAGTTGCTCTTGAAGAAATAGGACTTTTTTGGAGGCTCCTTATTTACTATGGCCTAGATTTGGAGTTTGGCGGTAGATGGGTTGTTAACGCTACGCGGGCTTTTTTCTGGCCGCACCATAAAATTAACTCTGGTATCGAGAGTCCAAAAAAATGCTGCGTTGGGCTCCAAAAAAGGAGCATAGAGCATTTTTACCGCAAATGCAACTCTTGATACCAGAGTTGCTTACGGACGCGGCCAGCCTCAAAAACGTGCTCGTGCACGATTCCCCCATAGGAAACAATGGGGCTGTTTGAGCTGAAAAAAAACCTAACACCTGCAAAAAAGCAGCGTTCAGCTCCTAACGCAGCCCCATTGTTTCCTATGGGGAAACACTTCCTGCACCTAACACTCTAACATGTACCCCGAGTCTAAACACCCCTAACCTTACACTTATTAACCCCTATTCTGCCGCCCCCGCTATCGCTGACACCTGCGTTATATTATTAACCCCTAATCTGCCGCTCCGTAAACCGCCGCAACTTACATTATCCCTATGTACTCCTAATCTGCTGCCCCTAACACCGCCGACCCCTATATTATATTTATTAACCCCTAATCTGCCCCCCTCAACGTCGCCGACACCTGCCTACACTTATTAACCCCTAATCTGCCGAGCGGACCGCACCGCTACTATAATAAATGTATTAACCCCTAATCCGCTTCACTAACCCTATCATAAATAGTATTAACCCCTAATCTACCCTCCCTAACATCGCCGACACCTAACTTCAATTATTAACCCCTAATCTGACGACCGGAGCTCACCGCTACTATAATAAATGGATTAACCCCTAAAGCTAAGTCTAACCCTAACACTAACACCCCCCTAACTTAAATATAATTTACATCTAACGAAATTAATTAACTCTTATTAAATAAATTATTCCTATTTAAAGCTAAATACTTACCTGTAAAATACATCCTAATATAGCTACAATATAAATTATAATTATATTATAGCTATTTTAGGATTAATATTTATTTTACAGGCAACTTTGTAATTATTTTAACCAGGTACAATAGCTATTAAATAGTTAAGAACTATTTAATAGTTACCTAGTTAAAATAATAACAAAATTACCTGTAAAATAAATCCTAACCTAAGTTATAATTAAACCTAACACTACCCTATCAATAAATTAATTAAATAAAATACCTACAATTACCTACAATAAAACCTAACACTACACTATCAATAAATAAATTAAATACAATTTCTACAAATAACTACAATTACATAAACTAACTAAAGTACAAAAAATAAAAAAGAACTAAGTTACAAAAAATAAAAAAATATTTACAAACATAAGAAAAATATTACAACAATTTTAAACTAATTACACCTACTCTAAGCCCCCTAATAAAATAACAAAGACCCCCAAAATAAAAAAATGCCCTACCCTATTCTAAATTAATAAAGTTAAAAGCTCTTTTACCTTACCAGCCCTGAACAGGGCCCTTTGCGGGGCATGCCCCAAGAAAATCAGCTCTTTTGCCTGTAAAAAAAAAACATACAATACCCCCCCAACATTACAACCCACCACCCACATACCCCTAATCTAACCCAAACCCCCCTTAAATAAACCTAACACTAAGCCCCTGAAGATCTTCCTACCTTGTCTTCACCTCAACAGGTATCACCGATCCGTCCTGGCATCCGGTGCTGAAGAGGTGCAGAAGAGGCTCCAAAGTCTTCCTCCTATCCGGCAAGAAGAGGACATCCGGACCGGCAAACATCTTCATCCAAGCGGCATCTTCGATCTTCTTCCATCCGGTGCGGAGCGGGTCCATGTTGAAGCAGCCAACGCGGATCCATCCTCTTCTTTCGGCGTCTCCCAACGAATGACGGTTCCTTTAAGGGACGTCATCCAAGATGGCGTCCCTCGAATTCCGATTGGCTGATAGGATTCTATCAGCCAATCGGAATTAAGGTAGGAATATTCTGATTGGCTGATGGAATCAGCCAATCAGAATCAAGTTCAATCCGATTGGCTGATCCAATCAGCCAATCAGATTGAGCTCGAATTCTATTGGCTGATCGGAACAGCCAATAGAATGCGAGCTCAATCTGATTGGCTGATTGGATCAGCCAATCGGATTGAACTTGATTCTGATTGGCTGATTCCATCAGCCAATCAGAATATTCCTACCTTAATTCCGATTGGCTGATAGAATCCTATCAGCCAATCGGAATTCGAGGGACGCCATCTTGGATGACGTCCCTTAAAGGAACCGTCATTCGTCGGGAGACGCCGAAAGAAGAGGATGGATCCGCGTCGGCTGCTTCAACATGGACCCGCTCCGCACCGGATGGAAGAAGATCGAAGATGCCGCTTGGATGAAGATGTTTGCCGGTCCGGATGTCCTCTTCTTGCCGGATAGGAGGAAGACTTTGGAGCCTCTTCTGGACCTCTTCAGCACCGGATGCAAGGACGGATCGGTGATACCTGTTGAGGTGAAGACAAGGTAGGAAGATCTTCAGGGGCTTAGTGTTAGGTTTATTTAAGGGGGGTTTGGGTTAGATTAGGGGTATGTGGGTGGTGGGTTGTAATGTTGGGGGGGGTATTGTATGTTTTTTTTTACAGGCAAAAGAGCTGATTTTCTTGGGGCATGCCCCGCAAAGGGCCCTGTTCAGGGCTGGTAAGGTAAAAGAGCTTTTAACTTTATTAATTTATAATAGGGTAGGGCATTTTTTTATTTTGGGGGTCTTTGTTATTTTATTAGGGGGCTTAGAGTAGGTGTAATTAGTTTAAAATTGTTGTAATATTTTTCTTATGTTTGTAAATATTTTTTTATTTTTTGTAACTTAGTTCTTTTTTATTTTTTGTACTTTAGTTAGTTTATTTCATTGTAGTTATTTGTAGGAATTGTATTTAATTTATTTATTGATAGTGTAGTGTTAGGTTTTATTGTAGGTAATTGTAGGTATTTTATTTAATTAATTTATTGATAGGGTAGTGTTAGGTTTAATTATAACTTAGGTTAGGATTTATTTTACAGGTAATTTTGTTATTATTTTAACTAGGTAACTATTAAATAGTTCTTAACTATTTAATAGCTATTGTGCCTGGTTAAAATAATTACAAAGTTGCCTGTAAAATAAATATTAATCCTAAAATAGCTACAATGTAATTATCATTTATATTGTAGCTATATTAGGATGTATTTTACAGGTAAGTATTTAGCTTTAAATAGGAATAATTTATTTAATAAGAGTTAATTAATTTCGTTAGATGTAAATTATATTTAAGTTAGGGGGGTGTTAGTGTTAGGGTTAGACTTAGCTTTAGGGGTTAATCCATTTATTATAGTAGCGGTGAGCTCCGGTCGTCAGATTAGGGGTTAATAATTGAAGTTAGGTGTCGGCGATGTTAGGGAGGGCAGATTAGGGGTTAATACTATTTATGATAGGGTTAGTGAGGTGGATTAGGGGTTAATAACTTTATTATAGTAGCGCTCAGGTCCGCTCGGCAGATTAGGGGTTAATAAGTGTAGGCAGGTGTCGGCGACGTTGAGGGGGGCAGATTAGGGGTTAATAAATATAATATAGGGGTCGGCGGTGTTAGGGGCAGCAGATTAGGGGTACATAAGGATAACGTAGGTGGCGGCGCTTTGCGGTCGGCAGATTAGGGGTTAATTATTGTAAGTAGCTGGCGGCGACGTTGTGGGGGGCAGGTTAGGGGTTAATAAATATAATACAGGGGTCGGCGGGGTTAGGGGCAGCAGATTAGGGGTACATAAGTATAACGTAGGTGGCGGTCGGCAGATTAGGGGTTAAAAAAATTTAATCGAGTTGCGGCGATGTGGGGGGACCTCAGTTTAGGGGTACATAGGTAGTTTATGGGTGTTAGTGTACTTTAGGGTACAGTAGTTAAGAGCTTTATGAACCGGCGTTAGCCCAGAAAGCTCTTAACTCCTGCTTTTTTTCTGCGGCTGGAGTTTTGTCGTTAGAGCTCTAACGCTCACTTCAGAAACGACTCTAAATACCGGCGTTAGGAAGATCCCATTGAAAAGATAGGATACGTAATTTACGTAAGGGGATCTGCGGTATGGAAAAGTCGCGGCTGAAAAGTGAGCGTTAGACCCTATTTTGAGCGACTCCAAATACCGGCGGTAGCCTAAAACCAGCGTTAGGAGCCTCTAACGCTGGTTTTCCCGGCTACCGCCAAACTCTAAATCTAGGCCTATGATTACACGGTTGCCTCATCTATTTCACACCACCTTCTTATTTCAACTTGTCACATCGCTATTAGTCCTAAATTGCCCCTGTCCCAAATTTTTTGAAATGTGTTGCAGTCATCTGATTTGAAATTAGTTTATATTTTCAAAAATACATTAAATTCACAAAGTAAAACATCAAATAATGTGTTAATAATGTGTTTTCAATATAGTACAGGGTGAATTGAATGTACCTATCTGTCCATCTATCTATCTATCTATCTATCTATCTATCTATCTATCTATGTATCTGTCTGTCAATTTATCTATCTATTTATCTATCATATATCTATCAATCTATCTATCTATCTATCTATCTATCTAAATATTTATCTATTAAATATATATCATCTATCTATTTTTCTATCTATCATCTATCTATCTACCTAATCTATCTGCCTCTCTATATCTATCTATCTATCTATCTATCTATCTATCTATCTGTCTGTCTGTCTGTCAATTTATCTATCTATTTATCTATCATATATCTATCAATCTATCTATCTATCTATCTATCTATCTATCTATCTATCTAAATATTTATCTATTAAATATATATCATCTATCTATTTTTCTATCTATCTATCATCTATCTACCTAATCTATCTGCCTCTCTATATCTATCTATCTATCTATCCATCCATCTATCTATTTGTCCATCTGTTAACATATATACAGATTTAAAACACAGGTTTATGTGACATTATGTTCTCAAGCATATCTATTACTGTGGAATCTGGTGGTGTCCTTCCTGCAAAATACTGATAATAACAATAATTAGGTCACGTCATACATACTTGACATTGTCACTTACTGTATGTAAATGCACACATACCAATAGATCTGTAGTTTAGTTCTATCATTCCAAGCAATCTGCACCTCACCCAAATTCCTACACCCGATCAAAGCATTTTAGTGACTTTTCTGCTGGTAGTGTTTGTCTGTATGTCAATCTATCTGTTTATCTATGTCGTTTCTATCTATCTATTTATCTATCTATTATCTATCTGTATATTGTTTACCTAGCTATATTTTATCTATTCATTATCAATCTATCTATCTATCCATCTACAACTCCATTTCCGAAAAAGTTTGGACAATATGGAAAATGCAAAAAAAACAAACAAAAGAGTAATTTGACATTTCAATTTACCCTGTACTATATTGAAAACACATTATTAACACTGCAACACACTCCAAAAAAGTTGGGACAGCCAACTTTTTACCACTGTGTAACATCACTTTTTCTTTTAATAACACTTATTAAGCTTTGGGCACTGAAGACATCAGTTGGTTAAGTTTAGCAAGTGGAATTTTCCTCCATTCTTCCTTTATGCATGTCTTAAGCTGCGCAACTGAACAGGGCCTTCTTTGCCTTATTTTACGCTTCATAAT
The DNA here is from genome assembly GCF_027579735.1 of Bombina bombina. Taxonomy (NCBI): domain Eukaryota; kingdom Metazoa; phylum Chordata; class Amphibia; order Anura; family Bombinatoridae; genus Bombina; species Bombina bombina. The sequence goes on along the minus strand of NC_069505.1, from coordinate 262,072,575 downwards.
GCGCCACACATTCTCATTCGGAGACAGGTCAGGACACATGCGCTTGTAATCTGGGCAGAAACTGGCTTGGCATTGTCCAGCTGGAAAATGTAGGGCCGTCCCTGGAAAAGACGATGTCTGGATGGCAGCATATGTTGCTCCAAAATATATACTTATCTTTCTGCATTAATTTATTTATTTATAAAATATTTTACCAGGAAGGATACATTGAGATTTCTCTCGTTTTCAAGTATGTCCTGGGACCACAAAACATTGCATTGATACAATAGTGTACAATAAAATACAAAAACAATAATAATACACAATATATGCAAACATTTAACATAGAACTGGTAGGAAATATATAATCAACCATGACAGGCACATTCTGTTTTAAGATATGTAGAGAGGGATCTCTTAAAGGATATTAGGCTTGGGGAAGTTTTTAAAGTGTGAGGGAGGTCATTCCATAATTGTGGTGCTCTGTAGGAAAAGGAGGATCGAGCTGCTTTCTTTTTGTATAGACACAAGCTAAATAATGTGCTGTTATTGGATCGGAGGTTATAGGAGGTGGGAATAGCAGGGCAGAGCATTCTGCTCAGGTAGGGTGGGAGCTTCCCAGAAAGGCTCTTAAACACAAGGCAGGAAAGATGAAGAGTGCGTCTGGATTCCAGCGACAGCCAGTTTAGTTCCTTTCGCATATCACAATGGTGGGTCCTGTAGTTACATTGTAGCACAAAGCGGCAGAACGAGTTATACAACGTATTAAGTTTATTAAGATGAGTTTGCGGTGCAGGTGCATATACTATGTCCCCATAATCCATGATAGGCATCAACATTTGCTGTACAATCTTTTCCTTTAATGGTTCCCTCACAGATGTGCAAGTTACCCATGCCATGGGCACTGACACCCCCCCCCCCCCATACCATGACAGATGCTGATTTTTGGACCTGGCGCTAATAACAGATTTGATGGTCCTTTTCCTCTTTGGCCCTGAAAAACACAACAGCTGTTTTTCAAAAAACTATTTGAAATGTTGACTCGTTGGACCACAAAACACGATTCCACTGTGCTACTGTCCATCTTAGATGAGACCGAGTCCAGAGAAGTCGGCGGCACTTCTGGAAAGTGTTGATGTATGGCTTCTGCTTTGCATAGTATACAATTAACTTGCATCTGTGGATGCAGCAGCGAATGGTGTTGACTGACAAAGGTTTACCAAAGTATTCCTGAGCCCATGTTAGGATATCCATTACAGACTCATGACGGTTTTTAAAACAGTGACGTCAGAGGGATCAGAGATAACGCACATTCAGAAGTGGTTTTTGACCTTGCCCTTTACGCACCAAGATTTGACCGGATTCCTTGAATCTTTTCATTATATTGAGCACTTTTTTGGAGGCTCCTTATATACTATGATTACATGGTTCCCTCACCTATTTCATATCACCTTCTTATTTCAACTTGTCACATCGCTATTAGTCCTAAATTGCCCCTGTCCCAACTTTTTTGAAATGTGTTGCAGTCATCAGATTTTAAATTAGTTTATATTTTCAAAACTACATTAAATTCACAAAGTAAAACATCAAATAATGTGTTAATAATGTGTTTTCAATATAGTACAGGGTGAATTGAATTGAATCTACCTATCTGTCCATTTATCTATCTATCTATCTATCTATCTATCTATCTATCTGTCTGTCTGTCAATTTATCTATATATTTATCTATCATATATCAATCTATCTATCTAAATACCTATCTATTAAATATCTATCATATATCTATTTTTCTATCTATCATCTATCCATTTATCTATCTATCTGTCCATTTGTCAACATACATGTGACATTATTTTCTCAAGCATACAGGTGAAACTCGAAAAATTAGAATATTGTGCAAAAGTTCATTTATTTCACTAATGCAACCTTAAAGATGAAACTAATATATGAGATAGACTCATTACATGCAAAGCAAGATAGTTCAAGCCGTGATTTGTCATAATTGTGATGATTATGGCTTACAGCTCATGAAAACCCCAAATCCACAATCTCAGAAAATTAGAATATTGTGAAAAGGTGCAATATTCTAGGCTCAAAGTGGCCCACTCTAATCAGCTAATTAAGCCATAACACCTGCAAAGGGTTCCTGAGCCTTTAAATTGTCTCTCAGTCTAGTTCAGTAGGAATCACAATCATTTGAAAGACTGCTGACCTGACAGTTGTGCAGAAAACCATCATTGTTACCCTCCATAAGGAGGGAAAGCCTCAAAAGGTAATTGCTAAAGAAGTTGGATGTTCCCAAAGTGTTGTATCAAAACACAAGAAAAAGGTGCACAAGCAGCAGGGATGGCCGCAGCATGGAGAGGATTGTCAGGAAAAGGCCATTCAAAAGTGTTGGGGACTTTCACAAGGAGTGGACTGAGGCTGGAGTCAGTGCATCAAGAGCCACCACACACAGATGGATCCTGGACATGGGCTTCAAATGTTGTATTCCTCTTGTCAAGCCACTCCTGAACAACAAACAACAGAAGCGTCTTAAATGGGCTAAAGAAAAACAGACCTGGTCTGTTGCTCAGTGGTCCAAAGTCCTCTTTTCTGATGAGAGCAAATTTTGCATCTCATTTGGAAACCAAGGACCCAGAGTATGGAGGAAGAATAGAGAGGCACACACTGCAAGATGCTTGAAGTCCAGTGTGAAGTTTCCACAGTCTGTGTTGATTTGGGGAGCCATGTCATCTGCTGTTGTTGGTCCACTGTGTCCAGGGTCAACACAGCCGTCTACCAGGAGATTTTGGAGCACTTCATGCTTCCTTCTGCAGACGAGCTCTATGGGGATGCTGACTTCATTTTCCAGCAGGACCTGACACCTGCCTACACTGCCAAAAGCACCAAAACCTGGTTCAATGACCATGGGATTACTGTGCTTGATTGGCCAGGAAACTCGCCTGACCTGAACCCCATAGAGAATCTATGGGGCATTGCCAAGAGAAAGATGAGAGACATGAGACTGAACAATGCAGAAGAGCTGAAGGCCACTATTGAAGCATCCTGGTCTTCCATAACACCTCAGCAGTACCACAAGCTTCCATGCCACGCTGCATTGAGGCAGTAATTGCTCCCAAACCAAGTACTGAGTACATACACTATGCATGTATGTACAATCCTTGTTTTATTGATTGCATGTAATATTCTAATTTTCTGAGATTGTGGATTTGGGGTTTTCATGAGCTGTAAGCCATAATCATCACAATTATGACAAATCACAGCTTGAACTACCTTGCTTTGCATGTAATGAGTCTTTCTCATATATTAGTTTCACCTTTTAAGTTGCATTAGTGAAATAAATTAACTTAGTTTTTTTGAGTTTCACCTGTATCTATTACTGTGGAATCTAGTGGTGTCCTGCAAATACCTGATAATAACAATAATTAGGTCATGTACATACTTGACATTGTCACTTACTGGATGTGTTTGCTTGAAAGCACATTTTAATAAGAATGGAGACATTTTTTAAATAATTTTTAAAAAACAATGTAATTGCTTATTTTGTACACACATAACAATAGGCCTGTGGTTTTATTCTATGATTCCAAACAATCTTCACCTCACCCAAATTCCTACACTCGACTGGAAAGTGTTTTTTTTACCTTTTTCTTGTACATCTGCACACTTTGTCACAGTGACACGTCAAGCTGTTGGGTTTCTCATCACTTTGCTCTTCCTTTTACAGTTGGCAGCACACCCTCTGGATCTTGCTTTCCTTTGTTGAAGAGTAACCCAAGGTGGACTCATAAGAGCTCAGGATCATGAAAGTCTTTTTATATGGCATTGGTGTTTGTAAGAATGTTATACATTGTTGCCCTAAACACATGCACTCTCCTGAGCCCCTATGAATCATTTACACTTATAATTTAATTTGTAGCCAGTGGCTGATATATTTAGAATACAATGTTTGTCCTCTTTATAATTATAAAACAACCATCTACATGTTACAATATTGCAGCAGTGGGTTCTAGTTCTTGGTGTGTCATTGTCTGTCTCACACGGGGGCAGCCATCTTGTAAAGGAGTGCCTGGAGATGCCATACATAATGATACAGCTGACATATGAAGATGATCAAAAAGCCATTTAATGAGACACTGGAGATGGCATAAACACGGCTGCTGCAAATTGTATTTTCTCTGCTTTGGCAGCCATCTTAGAAGACAAATGCCCATTGTGCAAACAATGACAAGAATCAAGAAAGGCTCAGCAACTCCTTTTGTGATCTAGAGTAGGGCTGAACCCCTGGGTGGAACACAGAGATAAACTAAACACTGGTTCAACTGAGGTTAAACGTTCTTGAGTATATTCATAGTATTGAGCTTTAGTTGTTTTTGTTTATTTGTATTCATTTTTTATTTACTACAAACACATTTTGTAATTACAGGACATTGCTGTAGTTCTGCTATAGAACAACATATCAGCCAAGTCTGATCATTTTTAAAACAAATTAAAGTGAATGTAAAGTGAACACGACTGCCTCACGGCATTGTATAGACTTTTAGCCATATTGTCTAATTGATTGGCGCTTATGCACAGGGGCTGAACGCGGGTGGGAGAGCTGCGCTTTTCAGCGGAGCAGTAAAAAAGTAAACATTTAAGAAAATAAATATCAAAAATGTCATGAATTAAACTCAGGCTCATTTTTAAAAGTCTATACAATACAGTGAGGCAGTCGTGTTCACTTTACATTCACTTTAACATCCTTTTTACTGCAGTTGTTTTCAATAGGCAAACTCCGCCCATTGTTTGCCATGTTTGGAGGAGCCAATCTGATCTTTAGTCCACAGACAACAAAGCTTGTCACTGCCATAATGTTAAGATAAGCCAATTAGTGGTAGATATGTGGCAGGGTTAGACTTAAGAAGACAGCAGGTGCATTTCAAGTTCTAAGAATTAGAAATTACTCAAATGTCAGTTAAATTACATGAAAAGGGGGGAAATAAATAATTAAATTTTTAGCAAAGGTATTTCACTACACAAAACTAAACATTTTATTTAAAAATCTAAAGGTATTTGGTTCTTATTTGCTTTTTTTAACTTTAGCTTTTAATACACTCCATTTCCTATATCCCTTTATTTATGGTTATTTCAGTCCTGGAAGAATTTCCAATGTCAAGTTGCTCATTTCAAATTAATCAGTTGAATACATAGAATAACATAGGCCTAGATTTGGAGTTCGGCGTTAGCCGTGAAAACCAGCGTTAGAGGCTCCTAACGCTGGTTTCTTACGCACTCCGGTATTTAGAGTTTATTTACCGCGACTCAAAATACACCTAACGCTCATCTTTCTACCGCCACCTCAGACCCAGTAGTAAACATATACCGACAAAAACAACATCCACGAATCACAAAAAAAATATTACACAAAGTACACTTACACTCATACAAACACTACACTATCTTTATTTTTCATATTTATTTTGTTTTCGGTAAAATACAAAGGATTAAAGTTGCGAGATCTCGGGTGTTTGAAATAAATCCACAAAAATCCATTTTCCCATTGACTTACATGGACATACGGGAAAAGACCCTCATATACCTACATCTAACTAATAACATTATCACAAACATACACTCATCGATGCATACAAACAATATACACCACATGACATACACAAAATATTTATTTATTACAAAAAGAACACGATTTAGTGACTTTTTCACACAAGCTCATGACGTCACTCACTTTACGAGGAAAACCAGTCTTAGAAAAAAAATTTAGAAATCTTTAGAGCCTCGATTGACTTCTATTGGGAAGACGTGCTCGTGCACGCGAAACCCTCATTTCCCTAACGCACGCAAATAGCGTAGACTGAAAAACTCCAAATACCAGCGCTAGAAAATACATGATTTCATGCGTTAGACACAGCTATGATAAATAGATCAAGAAATGACTATTTCCCTATGGTGGACTTATGGTTTTTAATTATTAAATATTCACAACACCATAAATTTGTTTCACACTTTTAGATTACATCAACTACAAATCAACATCACTAGTAACACATTATTATTTAAATAAAATTACATTTAAAATTAAAATAAAATTCAATACACATTTCTGGATTCACAAACACTACACAATGGGAAACACCTCTCATTTACCTTTATTATTGCATTTCAGTTATTCAACTCATATGCTTGCAGCAACAGCATATCTACATAGGCTTAACACATGATCAGTAATGGATGCACATATATTACTTTTAACATTCACTCATACATGTGCATTCAAATGATGGGGGAAAAACACATTACATTCTCTACAGGAATCACAAAACACAACATATGGATTTTACTGTACTTTTAACATCATGATTCCATCACAATAAACCATTAGGAATTACCTACAAAAAATACATCATTACACCAGATTACAGATGTCACTTTATGGGAAGGAACAACAATGCCAGACCGCTATATAGAAGTCAGCATATGTGGGACACAATCACAATATATACATACATGTACATAACACGCATCACCCATCACGCAACCACAAAGCACACATTTAGATTTTATTCAGCACACAATAACAATGTAGCACAATACAACAACACAATGAGGATTTCACAACTACATAGGCAGGTTAATAATATCATGACGTCATTACAAGATTCAACCATACACATCACAGATTCACCACTGTACCGCCCCTTTAGGAACTTTAACACTCAATACTACAATACAACATATACGTAAACCACACTTTTGAACAGCATTATTATGGAGATTTCAATGGGACAATTAAGAAATATTGTCAGATCGCAAATCACTTATATATACAATACTACAGATGGCAGACGGAAGTTATTCAGTATTAGTGCGATTTTTATGGCACGCATACAATATTGTCAGATCTAAAATCACTTATATATACAATACTACAGATGGCAGACGGGACGTTCGGAATTATTATTGCGATTTGAATGGGACGCATACAATATTGACAGCTCGGCAATCACTTATATATACAATACTACAGATGACAGCCGGAGGTTATTCAGTATTAGTGCCATTTGAATGGGACGCATACAATATTGACAGCTCGGCAATCACTTATATAAACAATACTACAGATGACAGCCGGAAGTTATTCAGTATTAGTGCCATTTTAATGGGACGCATACAATATTGACATCTCGGCAATCACTTATATAAACAATACTACAGATGACAGCCGGAAGTTATTCAGTATTAGTGCCATTTTAATGGGACGCATACAATATTGACAGCTCGGCAATCACTTATATAAACAATACTACAGATGGAAGACGGGAAGTTCGGAATTATTATTGCGATTTGAATGGGACGCGTACAATATTGACAGCTCGGCAATCACTTATATAAACAATACTACAGATGGCAGACGGGAAGTTCGGAATTATTATTGCGATTTGAATGGGACGCGTACAATATTGACTGCTCGGCAATCACTCATATATATACAATCCTACAGATGGCAGATGTTACTTTATCGTTTACAAACAATATTGCAGCAACATTGATCGATCACATTCGATGCACATTATACACAACTATGCACTTTCATTCATGTTAGCCTGGACGTGTGCTTGTTACTATAAGATCGCGTTTAAGAAATATTGATTATGCATATGATCAAACATTACAAACATGCACTGTATGTGTGATATTTGACACTTTCACATTGAGATTTATTTGCGGAAAACAACATTTCAGCCAAAAAAATACAACGCCCACTTTGAAAGCATTCGCGCTGCTCACATACAAACAAGTGAATACAATTAGCAATCATTACAAACTCACTACCATTGGACTAATTGTACTATAAATCCCCCAAACAACATGGCCAAAGCATCACTTGTGATCCACATCAGATCAAGTGCTTACCTTGTTACGCTGTTTTGAAAGATGGATGACGATGACATGGTAGACGCTGCTGGTGCTGCTATTGGCGAACTAGCTGTTGGTCGAATCAGGCAGCCTCGGCGGCTCAGACCGAGACGAAGGGGTCGTCTGGTTCGAGGTCCTCGTGTCTACAGGGTGAGACCCACCTTGGAAAACATGAGCGACTTTGAGGTTTTTGATAAGTATCGGCTCGATCGCGAACAGCTCATTGGCCTTTACGATCTTCTTAAACCTCATTTGGAGCCACGTATACAAATAAGGACTGCTGTTCCCCCCATGAGTAAGATGCTAAGCTGTCTATACGTCCTGGCCTCCGGGAGTTTTCAATCCGGAGAACTGTACATGCATGGCCTGGCTCAAGGTACATTCTCTGTGGTGTTTGATAACTTTCTGGACGCCATGGTACGTATCAGTAAGCAATACATAGGATTCCCACAGAATGATGGTGATTGGAGGCGCCTGAAGCGGGAATTCTTTGATATTGCTCAATTGCCCAATGTCTTGGGAGCCATAGATTGTACCCACATTGCGCTGCGTGCTCCAATTGATGACTTGCCCTTCAGAAATCGCAAACATTTTCATAGCCTCAACGTGCAGTATGTTTGTGACGCACGGATGAGGATTATGCATGTGTATGCGAATTTTGGAGGGGCTTGTCATGATGCCCGCATCCTCTCTCTGTCGTCCCTGTGGAGCCAGTTTGAGGAAAGACAAATGCCCCCTGGTTATCTCGTTGGTGAGTATTTGTGCTCAACATGGTTAATAATGTTGACAATTGGCCCTGTATTTTTTAACTGTTAGCGTCATGTTCAGCTATAGGATTAAATTTAACCATTTGTTATTTACCGACGCTAATGTCTATTTTTATTTAAATGCAGATATGTAGCATGTCTTACCTTAAGTGTTCAGATAGAGAATGCAATGTAACCATGTAGTTAGCATTTTACACAAGGTTTGTTTTCAGAACAATACGCATATGTAGCATGTCTTAGCTGAAATGGGAAGCTATTATCTCATGCAATTTAACCCTGTCATTGTCTCTTTCTGCTAATGTCTAGTTTTATTTAAATGCAGATATGTAGCATGTCTTACCTTAAGTGTTCAGATAGAGAATGCAATGTAACCATGTAGTTAGCATTTTACACAAGGTTTGTTTTCAGAACAATACGCATATGTAGCATGTCTTAGCTGAAATGGGAAGCTATTATCTCATGCAATTTAACCCTGTCATTGTCTCTTTCTGCTAATGTCTAGTTTTATTTAAATGCAGATATGTAGCATGTCTTACCTTAAGTGTTCAGATAGAGAATGCAATGTAACCATGTAGTTAGCATTTTACACAAGGTTTGTTTTCAGAACAATACGCATATGTAGCATGTCTTAGCTGAAATGGGACGCTATTATCTCATGCAATTTAACCCTGTCATTGTCTCTTTCTGCTAATGTCTAGTTTTATTTAAATGCAGATATGTAGCATGTCTTACCTTAAGTGTTCAGATAGAGAATGCAATGTAACCATGTAGTTAGCATTTTACACAAGGTTTGTTTTCAGAAAAATACGCATATGTAGCATGTCTTAGCTGAAATGGGAAGATACAGAATAATATAGAAATTTTATTTTTTGTATGTTTCTGACAAGTTTTAATATGGATTATGGTTTTTAACTAAAAAAAATTTATACAACAATATACTAGTTTAAGTATTCTGTTTGAATTATGTTCTGTTCAAAATTTATAGGTGATTCTGGGTACATGAGCCGGCCTTGGCTCATTACCCCCTTGCGTAGCCCGACTGATGTGTCTGAGGAGCGCTACAATAGGGCTCATAAGAGAACCAGGGCGGTGGTTGAAAGGATGTTCGGGCTCCTGAAGATGAGATTCAGGTGCCTGGACCGTTCTGGAGGAGCACTCCAGTACAACCCAAAGAAGGTGGCGAAGATCGTTGTAGCCTGTAGCGTCCTGCATAATATTGCACAGCGGGCTGGGATGCTGCAGGCCGTCCCGGTGGACAGAGACCTCCTCAGAGATGAGGAGGATGATCCTGTTCTAGAGGGGGAATTCCAGGACGAGGGACTTGATGTCAGAGCAGACGTCATCAACCGCCACTTTAGACGGTAAAGAATATAAGTTAGACTGTAGTATTTTCAATAGATGTGAACTCTAGGGAAATGACAAGTAGAGAATTGTGCAAACATGTTAGTATTGATCAAATGTTAGAATAATTGTTAATTTTCATAATATAGGTGATGCTCTGGGCATTGGGTCCTATAGCGAGTCTTTGCCACCTGGTTTTTAAAGAGGACATCAGATGGTAAGTAGAAATGTATGGACTGTTGCTGGCATGATTTGTACACAAATACATCATATGGCATACATTTTAAAAAATAGATTTTTGTTTACACATTACTTAAAATGTACATAATCAGAAAGGGATACTCTAGAATGACTATGGTTCAATGTCACACAGAGGTTTTTTATGCTCAATATGACTCATCTTCACACTTGATAGAAAATAACACAGGTTCATACACAGGCTTAGTAAGCTAGTGACAGATATTTATTATGAAATGGGGGGTGGGAGAGGGGTACAGAACTGATTCACACAATTGTATGAATTTTTTTTTTTAAATTTATTACATTAGGGAGATGACTTAATCTAAAGACTGAAAGGGAACAATTTGAAGCCTGACAGTCAAGATTGCCCAGACTGACAGTGGGGAAAAAGCCAAGATTTAAATTGAAGTATACCAATGGGATCATGTCTGGCATTATCTTTCAATTCTGCTGACCTTGAAAACCATACAAAGACATGTTCACATGGTAAGTGCAAACTATTTGATAGAATAAGGCTGTGGAGACATCCTATTGGAGACACTTAGATGATTTTCTATTTTGTAGATGGTATTTCCCAGTCCTCTATTTAATGAACTGATGAATAAGACACCTATTGAAGATCAACTGTTTACCCCTGAATTGACTTTCAAAGACCATGCATGTGACAGACCCTTCGGTCAGGACTGAAAGTGTTAACTTTATTTTCTAACCACAAGTGGCTGGCTCCAGCTACAATCTAATTAATGCTTAGCATTCTATTGTTTGATCACCTCCAGAGAGAAAAACGCCTAAGTGATAAGGAGAGTCAAGAGTGTCCTGTGGTTGAAGTATTTAAGTAATCTAATCCTATTGTATCATGTCAAGGGCGCTTCTCCCTTTTATCTAATGTACAACATTCTTTCAACCCCCATCTGTGGGGGGGTCAAAAACCTGTATAAATCTGTATGCTGCCTTCAAATAAAGTTGTTATCCTGTTTTAAACCTGAAATGTGGAGCTTGGTCTCATGTTTGCAGGGAAACTGATCAAGGTTGTGAAGTGCTGATTCTGTATGCAGGACATTGTTCATCTGGTATTAACCCTTGGTATACAGTTGGTACCGTAACATTGGTGGCAAGCGACGGGAGAATCCTTATCGCCCAAAGGAGCAACTACGGATCCAGACCGAATGGGAACACCGTATGAAAGGCTAAAAAGAGCTACCCTTAAAGACCTGCTAGAGCAACGGGGCCAACAAACCAGTAACCTCAGGAAGAGGGTGATTATTGCAAGACTGACCGAGATGGACGGAGTATCAGGGCACGAAGGAACCAATGAGCCCAGCATGTCAGACAGAACCCCCGAAGAAGCAAGCTTTGACCGGGCGGTCAAAATAAGACTGGCACACTATGGCCCCAACCCATCTGCGGAAATTATTGACCGGGTCATAGCAGCTGTGGAGGCCAACCTACTTCGCCAAAGCGGCGCTGCAGCAGTCCAAGTCACCGCAACCCCAGTGGAAAAGAGAAAAGTGCATTTTACCGCTTTTAAAAACTTTCTGGAAACAGAAGGAGAGATTGATGGGTACCTTGCGGATTTTGAGAGACAATGTGCACTACACCAGGTACCCGCAGAGGACTGGGTCACGATATTATCCGGAAAATTATCCGGCCGGGCCAGTGAGGCTTTTCGGGCCATTCCAGATGAGGAAGTTGGGGATTATAATACTGTGAAAGAGGCTCTGCTCTCCAGGTATGCGGTTACACCGGAGGCATACCGGAGGCGGTTCAGAGACACTGTTAAATTGGCTGGCGATTCCTACGTTGAGTGGGCATGTAAGGTGCACCGCACAGCATCGCACTGGATGGCGGGGTGCCAAGCCGTGTCTGGGGAAGAGGTGCTGCAGCTATTCCTGTTGGAACATTGCTTTGACAAGTTATCAGCAGGAGTTAGGGAGTGGGTTCGGGACCGTAAACCCTCCACCCTGCATGAAGCTGCTCGCTTGGCAGATGAGTATACGGATGCCCGCAAACTGGACACTGCTACCACTAAGCCCCCTGCTAAAGTGGAGTACAGCCCCCCGGCCACCCCAGCAGCTGCCATTTACCAACCCCCGGTGCACCGCTATGCCACACAGCCTCCAGTCACGAACTACCCTCAGACAGCCCGGTTCACCTCACGGGATTACTCCCAGCCTATCCGGTGCTTTGGATGTAAGCAAATCGGACACAAAAGGTCGGAGTGTCCCCTCAACACGGCCAACCAAGCACAGTCCTGGAGGAGACCCGCCGGCGGAATCCCACGTAACCCTCAGCCCGCTGCCCACTGCGTAGAGGATCAAGAGTGTTGGGGCATCCTACATGAAGCAGACCCCGTACAAGCTGTCCATCGGGATAACCGGCAACTGGTTAAAGTAAATGGGAAGGAGGTCAGTGGTCTACGGGATACTGGTGCTACCATGACCTTGCTCCAAAAGAACTTGGTGTCCGAGAACCAGCACACTGGAGACACTGTGGCTGTGAGGGTGGCAGGGGGCACTGTGTTCCGCCTACCTGTTGCCCGGGTACATTTGGATTGGGGAGTGGGCGCTAGACATGTGAATGTGGGGGTCATGAGGGATTTACCAGCTGATGTTCTCCTTGGAAATGACTTGGCCCCCCTTGTTTCGGCCTACGCTCCCATGGGTCCCGTTGATGTTAACCCGGTGACTACCCGTGCCCAGGCCCGTGCCACCGAGACCGACCCACCTGCTGCTGAGACCCAGGTAAGACTCTCTTCCCCGACTTATACCCTAGACCAGACCCCCTTGAGTTGGGATACCCCAGAGACGTACAGGAGGGAAACCCGGGAGGATCCAACCCTTCAGAAGTACAGGGCTAGGGCAGACACTGGAGAAGAGGGAGTAGATGGGGAACGTTATGAGTGGATGGGGGATAGGCTATATAGAATCCCCAAACCTGCCCAGAAAAGTACTGCCCTTCCGCCAAATCGGCAGCTGGTAGTGCCTGCAAAATACCGGCAAGAGATTCTGCGGATTGGGCACGATGTACCGTTAGCTGGACATCTAGGGTCCCGCCGCACCGCTCATAGGATCACCCAGAATTTCTTCTGGCCCAATTTTAACCGAGATGTGCGGGTATATTGTAGTACTTGTGACACCTGTCAACGGGTGGGTAAGCGGGGGGACCACCCCAAAGCTAGGCTTATGTCTATGCCTGTCATTGGGGAACCCTTTTCCCGCATAGCCGTTGACATTGTGGGTCCCCTTGCCAGGGCTAGTCCATCAGGTAAGAAGTATATTCTCACTGTGGTGGACTATGCCACTCGTTACCCAGAGGCAGTAGCACTGTCGAATATAGAGGCAGAGACAGTCGCTGATGCCCTAGTTAAGGTTTTTACTAGGGTCGGGTTCCCTAAGGAGATTCTCTCTGATCAGGGGACCCAGTTTACCGCGGTGCTCACCCAGCAGCTGTGGAAGGTGTGCGGCATTAAACCGTTGCTCAGTTCGCCTTATCACCCCCAGACTAACGGTCTCTGCGAGCGCTTTAATGGCACCCTCAAGCAGATGCTGAGGACCTTCACGGACACTTGCAGAGACTGGGAACGATTCCTGCCTCATCTGCTATTTGCGTACAGGGAGGTGCCCCAGGAGTCCACTGGGTTCTCTCCCTTTGAGTTACTCTATGGGAGAAGAGTCCGCGGCCCTCTGGACCTCATTAGAGGACACTGGGAGGGAGAGATAGAGCAGGAGGGAACCCCCATCGTGCCATATGTTCTGGAACTCCGGGACCGCATGGAGAAACTGTCTCTGATGGTAAGAGGGAATCTCCAGGTGGCCCAGGAAAGACAGAAGGGGTGGTACGATCAAGGTGCCCGGCAGCGGGTCTTCCAGGTTGGACAGAAGGTTTTGGTGCTCAAGCCTGTGAAGGCCAACAAGATGCAAGCATCTTGGCAGGGCCCGTATAAAGTGTTATCCCGGGTGTGTGATACTACCTATGTTATAGCCAGCTGTGCAGATGAGAGGATCCAGCGATCCTTTCATGTGAACATGCTGAAGGAGTATCAGGAGAGGCCAGAGGACGTAGCCGCAGTATGTGCCCCTGCTGCAGATGACCCAGAGAACTTACCCCTACCCGACTTATTAGAGAAGGACCCCCAGACTGACCCCACTAGTCTTGTGCAGCTAGGGGACCGGTTGAACCCTACCGAGAGGGTACAGGCAAGACAGCTCCTGTGGGAGAAGCAGGCGACGTTCTCCCAAGAGCCCGGCTACACTACCCTAGCTGTACATAAAGTAGAGACTCCCGGACAGAATCCCCTGCGACAGCCTCCCTACCGTATACCCGAAGCAGTCCGAGAAGGAATGCAGAAGGAGATACAGGAGATGGCCCGGCTGGGAGTGATCGAGCCCTCCGATAGTCCTTGGGCTTCCCCTGTAGTCCTGGTACCTAAGAAGGATGGAACCACCCGGTTCTGTGTGGACTACAGGCGGCTCAACGAGAGGACCACCACTGACGCCTACCCGATGCCCCGGGTAGACGAATTACTAGACCGTATTGCTAGGGGGCGCTATCTGACAACCATAGACCTGTGTAAAGGCTATTGGCAGATTCCCCTGGCCGAGGATGCTATCCCCAAGTCGGCCTTCGTCACCCCATTCGGCCTGTACCAGTTTAAGGTCATGCCCTTTGGGATGAAGAATGCTCCGGCTACCTTCCAGCGTATGGTGGATAGACTCCTTGATGGCTTCCAGGAATTTGCTTGTGCATACCTGGACGACATTGCGGTTTACAGTGGGTCCTGGGAAGAACACCTTACCCATGTAGGGCTGGTACTGGACAAGATTCGGGCCGCTGGCCTGACCTTGAAACCGGACAAGTGCCATCTAGGTATGGCTGAAGTACAGTACTTGGGGCACCGAGTGGGGTGTGGGAGCCAGAGACCGGAGCCAGCCAAGGTAGAGGCTGTGGCTAACTGGCCCACACCTATCACTAAGACCCAAGTACTAGCCTTCCTGGGGACGGCCGGGTATTACCGACGTTTTGTCCCCGACTACAGTACTATCGCCAAGCCCCTGACTGACCTGACTAAAAAGAACCTCCCCAAACAGGTCCTGTGGTCTCCAGCTTGTGAAGCCGCGTTTCAGGCACTGAAGCAGGCCCTTGTGAATGCCCCTGTCTTGGCTGCCCCAGTTCCTAACAAACGTTTTCTCATTCATACAGATGCTTCCATGTATGGACTGGGGGCTGTACTGAGTCAAGTCGGGGAGGATGGAGGAGAGCATCCTGTCGCATACCTAAGCCGAAAGTTATTACCTCGGGAAGTAAGCTATGCGGCAGTGGAGAAAGAATGTTTAGCCCTGGTCTGGGCACTGAAAAAATTGAACCCTTATCTATATGGACAGGAATTTTCCCTCATAACGGACCACAATCCCTTAGTCTGGCTCAACCGGGTCTCAGGAGACAATGGTAGATTGCTGAGGTGGAGTTTAGCCCTCCAGCCCTATAACTTCACCATCAGCTACCGGCCCGGTAAGCTAAACGGGAATGCCGATGGATTGTCCCGGCAAACTGATATGCCTACCACCACCCAGTCCGGTCATCCCCAAGTTGACCCGCCAAAGGGTCAAGCCGGGTCTGCCGGAGTGTTCCACAAGGGGGGAGCTATGTGACAGACCCTTCGGTCAGGACTGAAAGTGTTAACTTTATTTTCTAACCACAAGTGGCTGGCTCCAGCTACAATCTAATTAATGCTTAGCATTCTATTGTTTGATCACCTCCAGAGAGAAAAACGCCTAAGTGATAAGGAGAGTCAAGAGTGTCCTGTGGTTGAAGTATTTAAGTAATCTAATCCTATTGTATCATGTCAAGGGCGCTTCTCCCTTTTATCTAATGTACAACATTCTTTCAACCCCCATCTGTGGGGGGGTCAAAAACCTGTATAAATCTGTATGCTGCCTTCAAATAAAGTTGTTATCCTGTTTTAAACCTGAAATGTGGAGCTTGGTCTCATGTTTGCAGGGAAACTGATCAAGGTTGTGAAGTGCTGATTCTGTATGCAGGACATTGTTCATCTGGTATTAACCCTTGGTATACAGTTGGTACCGTAACAATGCATTATCCAGGTTGGTGCATGCTAGTTAAGAATCACATGAAGAATGTTGATTATTGTTAGCTTACATACATTAGTCATACTTATTTCATCATTAGATATTTAGGGATCACAATCAGAAAAAGGAATACATATTATAGTTGATATAGAGGTATTTGAATGGACATGAAATATTAGATTTATGTTCAGCATACATAAATTGTTGAAATGTGATATACATTATTATGTATAATTTGAATTTTGGATATTTAAATTGAATTTTTAATCAACAATATAATGGTGTATGTATTTCATTAATTTTAAATCAATTTAATGATTATCTTTAAAAAATGTTGATCAAAGTTAGAGCATAGACACCATATGATTTTAAATGTATTTTATGAATATTTGACAACGTGTGTATTAACTTTGTTCCTTTTTTATTATTTTTCATTTCAGATTGGCATCTGATGACTTCCAGGAATATTTAATTTTTTTCTATTAAATATATTTTGACATGTTAATACTAAACATTTTATTATTAAATACATTATTTTCAACAGATTCTACTAAATATCAATATAATCTGTAAATAAATCAAACTTGGACTCCCATGACTGGTAGTTGGCTATTTGACAAGCACATGCATAAGATAAAATAATGCTTTAATATTAGAAAATAAAATGCTTCCGAGAATATAAAAATATATTTTATAACATTAATTGGGGAGTCAGATTCTTCAATGCTTTTATATTGAAAATGTATATATTAAAATTATTTAGGATATGTAGTAAAATTTTTAATTTTTTAACATTTAATAAGGTGAAGTGGTTCAATTACATGAAAGTGACAGTGTTGTTGAATGTAAAAATAATTGTATAAGATCATGTATCTTCCTTAGGTATCTCAAAAAATGTATTGAATTTTTTTTTAAATTATTACATTTATAAATGGTAGGTCATTTAACTTGATATTGTTTAAAAATTAGTTATTGGATGCCAGGTTAATCTATGTAATTTTCTAGTGGAGTCATTTAACTATACTTAGTAATATTATGTATTTATTACAATCTTACCTCTTGGGTTAGACATCAAATATCTATATAGAATGTAAATTCCCCTTTTGTTTATTTTGTCAATGTTAAATAAAAATACAAAATGTTTGGGTCCTTAAAGGGACATTCACAAAGTATATTTTGTATAGATTTTTAAAAATATCATACAAGAATTTAAACATATTTAGAAAGTACTATAGAATTACATTCAGTCTTTAAATATACTTGTTAAAATAAAAAAAAAATGCACATATCTTAGTCAATGATATAAGGCATCTATATGCAAACAACAATCAGCATCAAAATAGCCTATGTAGAGATGTATTTAATCCAAGAATATATATAATTGCAATATAATGATTGAATAACAAAACATATTAAGTTGTTCAAATATAAGAATATTATACAAAATGCATACATAACATATAGCTTAATGTCCCTCTACGCTGAAGGCTAAAAAAGACCTCATTTAATAAATATATTTCAGTCAGTGTGTAAAACAATCTAGAATTTAATCTAAATTTGCTTTACTCATATGTTAGACTCATTTAGCAAAAGGAAGGTGCCTAGGTTTATGATATTTTAAGCATTATTGTGAAATGTTTATTTAAAGGGACATGAACTCAAAATATACTTAAAGGTAGACAGTTAAAAAATTAATGATTTATACATTCTGAATGAGTATTCTATTGGAATCAACTTTAAAACTTGTCTCATATTATGAATGCTCATTGTGATGTTGCTATCATTACTTTAAAAATAAGGCAGTAAATAGCTAATTTATTTGCTTCAGTACTCTGGACAGAACTTGATTGTTTGGAATAATTGATGCAACAATCGTCAAGGACAACCCATGTTTTTATAAAACAATTGTCCGTAATATAAAATATCATTATTGATTTGCAAAGAAACATAACAAGATAACTGTTAACATTTGATAATCTGATTAAAGAATAAAGTTGATTAACATTTCATGCTCAATCACCAATGCTAAATTTGTTTGGACAGTGTCCCTTTAAGAGATTTAAAGAGTGTATTTACTTATCTTGCTATCTTGACATACTTTGCTTGAAAAGCATATCGAGATCGGCTCAGTAGATGAAGATTGGTGGATGCACAGAGATGCCTTATGTGATTGTCTCAACCATGTGCATTTAAATTTCTTCTGTTGAGGATATATAAATACTAATGGAAAATGATTCACATTTTAAAGTCTAAACAATCTTCTATCTCTACAGATCATTTGATACAATTGTTTGTAATGTCTCTTTAAAACTAAAGACGCCATTGCACAATAACATATATGAGCACTTCAGACAAATACAAGCTCGATGTTTATTTGCGAATAACAAAGCTGTAGTTTAATATTTATAAACAGATTATCCAAGTTACTGACATTCTAACCTGAATTTTAACAT
This sequence comes from Bombina bombina, assembly GCF_027579735.1. Lineage (NCBI taxonomy): Eukaryota > Metazoa > Chordata > Amphibia > Anura > Bombinatoridae > Bombina > Bombina bombina. The sequence goes on along the minus strand of NC_069505.1, from coordinate 262,053,787 downwards.
TAATAAATATTGCGTGGGAAACGCATCTTGAAACACCAGATTAGCATCTTTAAACATTAGAGTCTAATGTCACGCAATAGCACACAATCAATGTGCATTATAAAGACATTTAATAGAGCAATGTCAATACTTCACAATAAATGTATTTAAAGAACAATAAAGACATACAATATGAAATGTGTATTTGTATTAAAGAAACAGACCGTTATTAAACCGAGAAATGTCGACAACATTAATAATGTGACAGGATTAGATTTTAAAGAGTATTTAATCATTAATATTTAACGGATCACGGATATTAAATCTGCGTCACACATATCCGCATGACAGGCCCATGAGTTACAAATAAGTCTACATGAAAAATGAAGTTACAGCACCACCATGAGGTATGTGTAAGGAAGTTACTAAGATATGAAACATTAAGGAACGGCCAATCAGAGTCATCACACAAACACAACTTGAGTCAGGATGGTCTCACAGACATTATAACAATATTTCAAACTTTTATCCAATCAGATGTACAGATAAATTGTCCCATGGTGCATCTCATGTTTACTTCACCATATAAAAGTCCATTACACGTTGCCATCTTTGTCAGTTCTTGTTACGGTTACCCTTAGTCTCGCTGAGAGATGGACCGCTTAGTAGCCTGGATCCCTATTGCTAAAGAGGGGAGAAGCTGCTTTCCATAGTATTCTATATGAGTCTCGCAAATATAGAATAATCTCCCTTAGCTGCAGTACAGCTAGGATACCCTTCTGCCCACAAAAACGAGTCAACGCTGCGATTGAGGGTCAAACAAGAACTCAGGACTGGGATGCCCAGCCTGCTTTTTATTAAGGTTACATGCACACAGGGCACTCCCAGGGGGAGAGGGGGGGAAGCACAAAATCCCCCATCACACATTTAGATAGAGAGCACTGTCCTTTGACAGGCCACAATAGGATTACAGTACTTAAGATAACAAGTTTACAAGTTCATCTTATCAATTAGCAGTCTGGCTCCAGAGGTGATTAGACAATAGTTTCTAAAAGCTGAAAAAAAAGAGTTAACTCTTTATGAAATGATACTTGTTACGGTTTTCTTGGAGCCCTTCTTAGGCGCTGGCTTGCTGGTTCAGGCATTGCTGCTGGGAAATAAGCTCTTCACAACAAAATAACTAATGCTTCTGTAACAGTGCTCCCTTTCTGTGGAACACTCTGGCAGACACGGTCTGACCCCTTTTCGGGGCAGACTAAGGCTGTCCAGACCGCTGATTATGCGGGGCTGAGGTCGGTTTGTCTGGACAACCCGTCGGCGTTGCCATTCTGTTTCCCAGGTCTGTAAGTAATGGTGAAATTGAAGGGTTGCAACGATAAGCTCCAACGTAATAGCCTGCCGTTATCTCCAGAGACCCGGTTCAGCCACACCAACGGGTTATGGTCGGTGACCAGAGTGAACTCCTGACCATATAAATAGGGAGTCAATTTCTTTAATGCCCACACCAAAGCCAAACACTCCTTTTCGACCGCTGCATAGCTGACTTCGCGGGGCAGGAGCTTCCGGCTGATGTAGGCAACTGGATGCTCCCCTCCATCTTCGCCTACTTGGCTGAGGACGGCTCCCAGCCCGAACATGGAAGCATCTGTATGGACGATAAAACGTTTGTTAAGGGCTGGGGCCGCCAAGACAGGAGCGTTAATTAGAGCATTTTTGAGAGCCTGGAAAGCCGTTTCACAGTGGGGAGACCACAGGACCTGTCGAGGTAAGTTCTTCTTGGTCAAGTCAGTCAGGGGTTTGGCAAGTGTGCTGTAGTCTGGTACGAACCGTCTATAGTACCCTGCCGTGCCCAGGAAGGCTAGGACCTGAGTCTTAGTGATGGGGGTGGGCCAATTGGCGACAGCTTCTATTTTGGCCGGCTCTGGTCGCTGCTTTCCACACCCCACCCGGTGACCCAGGTACTGTACCTCGGCCATCCCAAAGTGGCATTTTTCTGGCTTCAGAGTCAGGCCAGCAGCCCGGATCTGATCCAGAACCATTCCCACATGAGCTAAGTGGTCCTCCCAGGACTCACTGTGGATCGCTATGTCGTCCAGGTAGGCGCAAGCAAAACTCTGGAAGCCATCCAGGAGCCTATCCACCAAGCGCTGGAATGTAGCTGGGGCATTCTTCATCCCAAACGGCATTACCCTAAACTGATATAAGCCGAATGGGGTGACGAATGCCGACTTGGGGATAGCCTCCGGGGCCAGGGGAATCTGCCAGTAACCTTTGCAGAGGTCAATAGTGGTCAGGTAATTTCCCCTGGCTATACGATCGAGTAGCTCGTCTACCCTGGGCATAGGGTAAGCGTCCGTCACGGTATTTTCATTGAGCCTCCGATAGTCTACGCAGAACCGGGTGGTCCCATCTTTCTTGGGCACCAAGACAACTGGGGAGGCCCAGGGACTATCGGAGGGCTCAATTACCCTGAGCTGGAGCATCTCATCGATCTCCTTCTTCATTCCTGTCCTAACTGCTTCGGGGATTCGGTACGGAGCCTGGCGCAAGGGAGCTTGTCTCGGAGTATCTACCTGGTGGGTGGTTAAAGTAGTGTACCCTGGCTTCGGGGAGAAGGTGAGGTGTTTAGACTGGAGGAGTTGGTTGAGCTGCTCCCTTTCAGTGGGGCTAAGTCGGTCCCCTATCTGAACCTGCGCCACTATACCTGTGGGGAGGCTCTTTTCTAATAGGTCTGGAATGGGTAAACTGTCGGGGTCTTCCTGAGGGGAACAACATACGGCCGTCACGTTCTCTGGCCGCTCAAAATATTCCTTGAGCATGTTTACATGGAATGTCTTTCTAAGATTGTTGTCGTGGCAGCTAGCTATCACATAAGTGGTGTCTCCCCTTTTCTCTACGATCTGGTAGGGACCCTGCCAGGACGCCTGCAATTTGTCTGTCTTCACCGGCTTAAGTACTAACACCTTTTGGCCTATGGTGAAGATTCTCTTTCGGGCCCCCCGATCGTACCATACTTTCTGTCTTCTCTGGGCCAACTGGAGATTAGCCCGCACGGATTTGGCTAATTGCTCCATTCGGTCCCTGAGTTCCAGCACGTATGGCACAATGGGGACACCGTCAGCCTCCATCTCTCCCTCCCAGTGCTCCCGGATCAGGTTTAGGGGTCCCCGTACCTTTCTTCCGTAGAGCAACTCGAAGGGAGAGAACCCTGTCGTTTCCTGGGGCACCTCCCGATAAGCAAATAGGAGGTGCGGCAGGAAGCGTTCCCAGTCTCGGTATTCCTGAGTGAACGTCTTGAGCATTTGCTTGAGGGTCCCATTGAACCTCTCACACAGCCCGTTCGTCTGGGGGTGGTATGGGGAGCTCAGGAGGGACTTAATTTTGCAAACCTGCCAGAGTTGTTGGGTCAATTCAGCCGTAAATTGGGTGCCTCGGTCGGATAGGATTTCTTTTGGAAATCCTACCCGGGAGAACACCTCTACTAGTGCATTCGCTACCGTATCCGCTTGTATGTTGGATAGGGCGACAGCCTCTGGGTACCTGGTAGCGTAGTCCACTACGGTAAGAATGTATCGCTTACCGGAGGGACTAGGGGTAGCCAGTGGTCCCACTAGGTCAATAGCAACCCGGCTGAAGGGTTCCTCTACAATGGGCATATTTACTAGCTGGGCTTTAGGGTGATCGCCTCGCCTTCCTACTCGTTGACACACATCGCAGGTGTTACAGTAAGTTCTAACGTCAGCGTGCACCCCTGGCCAAAAGAACGTGTGAGTAATGCGGTGTAGGGTACGGGTAACGGCTAGGTGGCCTGCTAAGGGGATGTCGTGGCCTATTTTGAGGATTTCTTGACGGTATTTGTGGGGCACTACCAGCTGTCGCCTACGCTGTCCCCTTTTCTCTGTCCAGCGGTATAGTTTCCCTTTTTCCCATAAGAATGTTTCGTTATCTGCCCCGCCCCCTCCGGTCTCTGCTCGTTCCCGGTACTTTTGTAAGGTCGGGTCAGTCTTAGACTCTGCCTCGAAAGCATCTGGGGTGTCCCAGGGTATGGGGCCTAACCTGTCAGGCAAGGTCGGGGTAGGTCTTACCTGTGTCTCCCGCACTGGTGAGAGCTCTCGCTCCGTCCGGGCTTGGGCCCGTGTAGTCACTGGGTCCGCCTCGTTGTTGCATACTGGAGCATAGGCAGAAGTCATGGGGCCCAAATCGTTGCCCAGTAGTACTTCGGCAGGTAAATTATCCATTAGGCCCACGTTCACAGCCCCCTTTCCCGCTCCCCAATCAAGATGCACTTTAGCTGTAGGAATTTTGTACACATCCCCCCCCCGCCACTCTAACGGCCACAGTCTGTCCGGATCGCTTGTGCTCTGGCACCAAATGACTCTGTACCAGCGTGATAGTAGCCCCTGTGTCTCGCAATCCCTCGGTAGATCGCCCCTCGAGCCATACCCTCTGCCGATGGTGCTGGCGGTTATCTGAGGCAGCATATACAGGGTCTGCCTCGTGAAGCGGCCCCACATATCCCTCCATAGGGGCCTCTTGGTTAACACAGAGGGCCCGGGCCGGACGATAGGACCCAGAGGGGTAATTGTAATTCCTGGGTGTCTGGTGCGTATTAAGGGGGCAGCTAGCCATGAAATGCCCTGGTTGCTTGCATCGGTGGCAAGTCGGTCTGGGACGCTCAGAGCTGTTATTGGGTGGTCCTGAGTGTCGGACGGGCCTTGTGGGCACCGGGGCTCGGAATTCAGTACGAGGGGGTGCACGGTAAACCTCTCTGGGTTCGACCCGTGCTGGAGCTCGGTAGTTCATGGGTTCGTGAAGACGGGAGTCATAATGTTCATCGGCCAATTTGGCTGCTTCTTCTAAGGTAGAAGGCCGCCTGTCTCGCAGCCATTCCTTCCCTTGCTGTTCCATGCCATTATAAAAATGTTCTAAGAGAAACAATTGTAAAATTTCCTCCCCAGTCACCGCTTTACTTCCGCTCAGCCAGTGATTTGCCGCTCTCCGCATTCGGTGCGCCCATTCCATATGGGTATCGTTAGGCTTCTTTTCCGTGCCCCGAAACTGTCGGCGATACGTGTCCGGAGTTACAGCGTACCGTCGCAACAGTGTCTCCTTAACTAGCTCATACTGTGTCACTTCCTCAGCACCCAGAGTACGAAAGGCTTCCAGGGCTCGCCCGGATAGTTTCCCAGACAATATCGTGGGCCACTCTCTGTTGGGACTCTGGTGCAGGGCACATTGCCTTTCGAAGTCCGCCAAATATTCATCAATCCCTGTCTCGCTCTCTAGGAAGGGTCGAAATGCCGCATAGGGTATCTTGGGCCTCCCAGCATTTTCGACAGGGATGATTACCTGCGGGGCTTCAGCATTGCGGTGTGCATTCGCTAGGTTGAGTTCGTGGGCTCGAGTCTCTCGTATATCCTCGTCCGCCTCTGCCATCAACTGCTGTACCAATTCCATGGAGGGGTTCGGCCCGTATAATGAGAGCCTTTCCCGAACAATCCTGGTTTTTTCGTCACTAATCGTGGTCGGTGTTTCCGCCATTGTGAAGCTCTGATCCAGTTCGGTCAATTCTGCGATCAGCTCTCTCCTCGGCCGGTTGCTGGCGTACCCCCCTCTGCTTTCAAGTAAATCCTTTTGGGTTGTACGCTTCAATTTTTCGTAAGCGCTCTCCATCCGTTCTGTACCTCTCCTAGGAAATCCAGGAAAATCCCACCGCTGCCACCAAATGTTACGGTTACCCTTAGTCTCGCTGAGAGATGGACCGCTTAGTAGCCTGGATCCCTATTGCTAAAGAGGGGAGAAGCTGCTTTCCATAGTATTCTATATGAGTCTCGCAAATATAGAATAATCTCCCTTAGCTGCAGTACAGCTAGGATACCCTTCTGCCCACAAAAACGAGTCAACGCTGCGATTGAGGGTCAAACAAGAACTCAGGACTGGGATGCCCAGCCTGCTTTTTATTAAGGTTACATGCACACAGGGCACTCCCAGGGGGAGAGGGGGGGGAAGCACAAAATCCCCCATCACACATTTAGATAGAGAGCACTGTCCTTTGACAGGCCACAATAGGATTACAGTACTTAAGATAACAAGTTTACAAGTTCATCTTATCAATTAGCAGTCTGGCTCCAGAGGTGATTAGACAATAGTTTCTAAAAGCTGAAAAAAAAGAGTTAACTCTTTATGAAATGATACTTGTTATGGTTTTCTTGGAGCCCTTCTTAGGCGCTGGCTTGCTGGTTCAGGCATTGCTGCTGGGAAATAAGCTCTTCACAACAAAATAACTAATGCTTCTGTAACAGTTCTCTAATGCCTGCAGGCAATATATATTATTATAATTATACAACCCAGCAGGCATGTCAGTTCCCAGGTTCACCAAGGAGGAGAGCGCTGCACTGGTCCACGCCGTCAAGGACTTTTATCCCCAGCTGTTTGGGAACAAGAGGAGGTTGACAGATGCGCCTGTTAAGAAGGCCCTCTGGGAGTCTATCACCAATGCGGTTAGATTGGTGTGTGACGTCCAGAGGACCCAGGATCAGATCATGAGGAGATTCGGAGATATGAGGTTGCGTTTATCTAAAAAAGTAAACCTCATAAGGGACTGGGTACAAGCCCGTAAAAGAGGGGGCCAAAGAAAGGCCCCGCGGAAACTGTACCTACTCCCTTATGAGGTGACTTTATGCGAGCTCCTCAATCTCCGGGTCCCCAAAAGATTTAGATCCTCGCCATCCTCGGCCTCCTCTTCTTCCCTCACAGCTGCGGGATCTGAAAGTCCTGACGCGGGGGACAGGGCAGATGCTTCTCCGTCCGGTGGCCTGGGAGGAGATGATAGAGAATCTGAACCAGGTAATTATCCAACTTCATATAATATATATATTTTTTTTTTTTATAATCAAAATATGTGTATATAGTCAGATACTAAACCTATACAGATCTCACAACATACACTACATATGATGTTTAGATATCTGATTTTAGATTATTGACACATGAAATAGGAATGATGTTTCTTGCGCTCTACAGAATATGCGTCACAGAGCGGAAATGTAATTTCTCATCCACGTTAACATGGGTTTGCGGAAAGTGGCATTGCTTTATACATATTGGTGAAATGACGGATGCGTAATTCCGCTTGGAATCATTGCGCAATGATCGCGAAAATGGCATTTCTCATCCACGTTAACATGGGTTTGCGGAAAGTGGCATTGCTTTATACATGTTGTTAAAAATTAAATGGGAATTCTTAGATTAGTGAAGAATACAGTATTCTTATTTTAAATATTATAGCTAATAAAAAACGAATAATACAAAACAATTATAACATATGGCCATCAATTGATGATTATGTAATAACAAGCAGATATTCTTAAAGATACAGTAAACAACACAACTGATTGAAAATAAGAGTCCAGGATATATTTTTAATTAATTTAATTGAGGAAACTATTAACTCATGGGACTACCAAAGGATTAATATTTTTCAATTGATTTGTTATTAATGTAAATTTTTTAAACATGGCATGATTAGTATTAATGATATTGCAATCCTCATTTAATATATTACAGATATGGATGTGGCTGCTGGATCCTCAAGCCAGGGCTTGTCACAGTATGGTATGTCTCTTTTTAATTGACATTTGTCTTAGAAACATGGACTGAACATTACATACTAAATACACATTGTTCAATATTTATATGTAATGTCTATTTAATAGATGAAAATTAAATAATTATTCGGATATCCTTAAATAACATATTACATTTTAATTGCATGCTCAATACCATTCATGACATCAACATATGGAGTAGATAATTCATTAACAACAACATTGTGGAATCAATTTAATTTTACATTAAAGGGATACTGAGCTACAATTATTAATATTGTCATTCAGATACAGTATGCAATATTAATAAACATAAAAATATAATACTATCATCATATGTGACATATTCTATTGCTAAATGTATTGTAAAATAAAGAAAGTACGTTTATGTGCATCTAAATTGTGGTTGACCAACCTGGGTTTTTATTGATGATTGGTGGATACCTTCAACAAACAATATTTATTGAATCCAATATTCCTTATCTGCCTTTAAGATTAATATCAAGCAACATTCTAATTATAATAGGAGTCAATGTTAAATCATTTTTTACAGTTTGAACATAGAAATCAATTATTTAAATTAATCATGTCAGTGTCCCTTTAAGACAAAATAGATTCATTCATCTTTACATTCTTTTTATTAAAAACTATTGATATATAAATCACATTCTCTGTTGGAGTTACTTTATAGATATCTGCATACTCTAACAGCACCATGATTACATATTTGTAATAATCAATTTTGTTTTGTATTGTGATAAATATGTGTTGTGTCCTAAACAAGATTACTGTACATTGCAAAAATGGCTCGATGTGACACATGTGTTTGTTTAGATTTGTCAACAGATGCTACTCAATATGTGGTTTGTGTGTATTCTTGTAACTTCTTAAGGACATATGACGGAATTATTCCGTCATAAAACAATTGAGCAAAGTGAAAGGCGTGTCCTTAAAGGGTTAAGAACATTGATCATTGGGTATATTTAGATATGCAATAGCAGCATCTGAGATGAATTTGATGTCTAATGTAGTCTGACATTAAACATATGTTCAATACAGATATTTTTACAGAATCCCCTTGATTCAATCAAGCATTTTCTGGTGTAATGACTGCTCTATTCTTCACATTTTAAAGTTGATTAATGTTAAAATTCTAGACAGATGTGATTTAGTGATATCCCAAATGTGTTTAATAATATATATCTATATCATTCATAGAGAGAGTTGGTGTGGTGAGCCCACAGGAATCCAGCAGTGACATAGAGACGCCTTTGCGGTCTCCTGGTAAGTCCATTGACTCATTTATATGTAATTGAAGGTGTATTGCTAATCAATATTATGATCATGATTCTGATGAAGCATAACATTATAAAAATTCAAAATATTTATCTTCTGATTATATATTAATTTATTTTTCATATTGAACGATTAATAATTTCTACTTTATTAGTCTACACATTTGTTATTCATAAGATGTATAACATATGTTTGTTTCCATTAGATTTTTTGACAACAGTCATCAAGTGATACACACATGAGAAATCTTAAATGTTCTATGTACTATGCTTTTATGAATTTAACATTAATACAAACAATACATTAAAATTAATATTCATTGACAATAACAAATCTATTGTCATTTGTATGCTCCATCAAAATGATGTAAATCATAACTTTGTGTGTGTATATCTTTAATGCAACATTGATGTGCGTATTTGAGCAACAGTAACATATGTTATAATATCTGATCTTAACGTGTACACAACATGTTATGTTTTACAGAGATTGCTGTCACATGTGGGACGGAGGAGGAAGAGGCTGCCTTGGAGTCTGATGGTATGTGAAATATATCTATCATGTTTCCAACATGTTTCTTTTTTGGAAATCATTTTATTGAAGACATTAAAAGTCTACAGCTTTTGCCCTTTAAAAAGGAATATTATTTGTCTGTTCAAATACACTACTGCCCCCTTTCTATATCAGGCAGCATGAAATTCTGCTTGTATATTTATTTTTAAAAATTTATAATTCATGCCATCATTATGTCACATGCATATTCCATGCCAAAACACAATAATAAGGTTCAAATTGTACAGACAGTCATTGATATTCATCTGAGTGCCTATATACATACCATATCCTCATTTCAGAATTGTTTAAAAATTCAAACACACTTCGAAGTATATTGAAAACATAATCAATTTGAAATGCGTTGATTTGATGTCAGGATGTATGAGATGTTAATATATTTTCTTTACATTTCCAGATGGATCCACCACTTCTGGTCATCTGGTTTCCGCCCCTGCCCAGTCACAGACCCCTCCCCATGCACACACCCATGACCATGGCCACACCCCTGCACAGACCCAGAGCCCTTCCCATGACCAAACTCATGACCATGCCCAGACCACTGCCAGCCCTTCCCATATTTCATATCCTGTCCATCCCAAAAAACGCCCATACACCCCCCTTCGCCGCTCTCCCCGTATTCTGGCCCGTACAGCTGCCCAGACCCAAACTCCCCACTCCCCAGCTGTACGGCCTACCCCGGAGCGGCAGCTCACCCCTCCGCAAGCCATTCACATCCCTCCCCAAGCCAATCCCATCCCTCCCCCCTGTCTCAATCTTCATTGTCCTGGGTGTCAGATTGTCCTTCCCAGGCACAGCTGTAAGTATCATTCTAAATACACTTTATAAGATACTTAAAGGTACAGTGAAGTTAAATTTGTTAAATTGTGATTCAAATCCAGCATGCAATGTTAATCAAATTTATAATTTAATACTCTTATTAATTATTTGTCATTCTCTTGATATATTTTTTTTTAAAAAGTAATTCCTATAATTAGTTTAAACAATAAAATACATCTGGCCATCATTTCTTTATTGTTGGATGAATGTATCCATCAACCAGCATGCACAAACAAAGTTGATAAACAAATATTGGCTTCCATAAAAAGCAACATTCTTGCTTTCAAAATATAACTTGAGAATTAAAACATATAATGAATATGTGTAATTTATAAAGATTTGTCATGTCATGCTCTATCTGAATGAGTCCATTAAATATTTAGGTTCAGTGTCCCTTTAATTGGATATCGCTACATATACCAAACACCACTACTTGGATCCAAAATTTTATGTACAAATGTGGATACATTATCTCTTGTCTAACCCAGTGGGAATGTAATTTCTTCTGGTTGCTATGTTTACACAGCTTGTCCTCAATGCAAAAATGTTTAAGGATAGGTGTGCCTACCACAGTCTAAATTTAATTTTTAAATTTCTGATGTAAGTACAATGTAAATCCTTTAACAAGATTTGATACACTCAAGCTGTATAAGTGGATCATCTAAAACCAATTAAAGGGGACAACATGTTTGAGTAACATGTCCCTTTAATGATTTGTGTCTGTCTGAATAACCTAATTCATGTGTAAAGAATAAATGTAAACTAATTAATGTAAATAATTATTTGTCTTTATGATGACAATGTATGTATTAAAATTTTTTAGTCTGTTGTGTAATTATCCTTAATATTTTATTTTATTTTATTTTAGGCTGTGACTCAGCATGGCTCATGCTAGAAGGGATAGCAAGAGTAGAGCAGGCCGTGTTGAGGAACGCAGCTGTCCTGAGAGGGATGAACGACACCATGCAGGCCCAGCTCCGGGTTCAGGACTTGACTCTGCGTGAAATTATGCGATTACGTTCAAGGCCTGAATCTGGAGCTGGACATGCACAGGACAATGAAGAGGATGACCAGTAAGTGGAGGATCTGGATATGCTCCATGGTGGCAGATAAGAATCCTCCGTCCACATGTTGAATTTTTATTGTTAGTGTTGCCATTTGGCCTTTTTTTCTGTTTATTGTTGTGCCTGTTGCACTCTTTTACCTTGTCATATGTCTCCAATGGGGCTATGCTGGCCCTTGGCAACTCTCTTCATGGACTGTGATGCACTGTGTTACCTTGTCATATGTCTCCAATGGGGCTATGCTGGCCCTTGGCAACTCTCTTCATGGACTGTGATGCACTGTGTTACCTTGTCATATGTCTCCAATGGGGCTATGCTGGCCCTTGGCAACTCTCTTCATGGACTGTGATGCACTGTGTTACCTTGTCATATGTCTCCAATGGGGCTATGCTGGCCCTTGGCAACTCTCTTCTTGGACTGTGATGCACTGTGTTACCTTGTCATATGTCTCCAATGGGGCTATGCTGGCCCTTGGCAACTCTCTTCATGGACTGTGATGCACTGTGTTACCTTGTCATATGTCTCCAATGGGGCTATGCTGGCCCTTGGCAACTCTCTTCATGGACTGTGATGCACTGTGTTACCTTGTCATATGTCTCCAATGGGGCTATGCTGGCCCTTGGCAACTCTCTTCATGGACTGTGATGCACTGTGTTACCTTGTCATATGTCTCCAATGGGGCTATGCTGGCCCTTGGCAACTCTCTTCATGGACTGTGATGCACTGTGTTACCTTGTCATATGGCTCATATATTCCTTATTTTTACAAGATTATTTATAAACGTTGTGTATGTTTTATTACATACTAATAAAATACATTTTATTTCACAAATAATTGTCCTCATTCTTCCTGTTATTTTTTGAAAGCTCTAGTTTATGTTGTTGATCCTTAAAGGGACCTACCAAATATATTTGTTATACTGAAATCATATATGTAAGACAATAGTAAATGACTTTAAGATTAACATCTCCAATGTAATCTTATTATTTGTCTTTATATTATTTTCTCTTAGCTCTATCATTGCCTGATTATGATTAGCAGAGTAATTTCTTTATATATGTATATATAGATTGGTATTTGTGTATATATGTATATTTAAATGTTCAGATCCATGTGTGTATTTAGAAAGTCTGCATGAATTGATGCACCTTTACCAAATGATCTGAGTATTGATAAAATGATATAATCCCTGTAAAGTCTTCATTTTATTGAAATAGTATTGACTATGTGTATGCTCTTTTTAAAAACAAAATAATGTCCCTTTAAGTGATGTTGATCACAATTGTTAATGAATGTATTTCCATTTGTAAAGCGTTTTTGTCCTTTTTACAAGAACAAAGACATATAATTTTATTAATAAACAATCTTATTGTAATGTTGACAGCACCTGTATTTCATTTTCAAATCTATATTAGTGTAAAAGTGTAACCAAATAAATCTCTGTGTGTAATGCAAATAATTTAGATGATGAATATTAGTTAACTAATATGTTAACAAAATACATCTCCTCCCATATATGGCTATAGGTAGGCTGACAATAATTAAACCTGAATAAATGACACGTTTAATCAATACATGTATAACTATTGTTATTCAACAACAATCCAAACATATCTTAAAACATCAATGGCATATGTATTTCTCATGTGTATCTTTTAAATGTTAAAGATATACACCATAGCTATAGTTCAAGGGACAGTCAAGTCCGAAAAGATGATTCAGGATTTGTTGTCATTCCTAGATAGCAATATACACACATACTAGTTCCTAAAATATAAATACGTTTCTTAGTGATATGCCAAGCTGTCACTGAGTCCTTGTATTGTCTGCGGTTTTTTCAGCGATCTCGGATGCGCCATGTTGCTTAAGACGTCACCTGCCAGGCTGTCCAATGATTCCTTGTATTGACTGACGTTCTTACGTGATCAGGAATATGCCTTTTATTGGATTGCGTTTTGACGCGATCAAGGATGCGCCTTTTTTTTTGGGCGTTCTTACGTGATCAATAATGTGCCTTTCATTGGATGGCGTTCTTACGTGATCAAGGAAGCGCCATGTTAAGACGGCACATGTAAAGGTAAAAAAACGTCTGATTGGATTACGTAGTCCCGCAATATTTGTGCACGTTAAAAACGTTTGTGACTGCATCCAATTTTAAAAAGCTTGCGAATATGTATTATTTGCATCATGTTACATTGTTGACCCGTAGCTGATAAAGACCACCACATTCTCTTTTGCTGTATGTCTGGTTGAATCAACGAACGAAAGAAAAATGTTTTCATGCATAGGATATTTCTAGGCAAGTGCAAATCTCTACAGTCCATGTTTAATATGTTTGTCAACAATATGTTCCTTTTTCTGAAAAAATTAATGTTGTGTTTAATGTTGAATATATCTAATTAATAAATAAGCGCTATTGTGTTTGAATAAAGTAATCAATATGCAGTTATCTTTATCATATGCTAAATATATGATGCCGACTTCTTCTAAATGTAATTTCGTTGTATATTTTATTAAAGGTTCATTAGACACTCACATTATAAATCAAAAGCTTGGATTTTGTCTCTAGTTAGATAGTCCATTGTTTAACCAATACGTTTATTTTTTCTTCTGTTCTAAGAAAATGTAAGTAATTTTCTTACTCCTCGCAAAGCCTCTGAGTTTCATGTGAGTACATTCTCCAGCTTTCTCCAGTTTGTGTAAAGGGTCTTTTCATATGTTAATGATGGGGTATTGTGTTGTTTTACGGTTGTAATGGGGGTTTCGTCTATATTTTCAATATAGCTAACCCTATTTTATTTTCAAGTGTTTGAAGCTTTTTAATATTGATATCAGTATATGTTAATTTTGTTGTTTGTAGTAGTGTCTATTACATACAGTTATGTTAAAAATATAGGATACTGTCCCTTGAATGCAAATGTTGTTTTTTGTATCATGTATGAGATCCACATAGTTTAATCTTCAAATATATTATTGTTAGCATATTTTCACCCCCCCCACTCCTAAAAGGACTTTAAACCATATTCATTGTTAAATAAAATTGTCTTTACAATAAAATATTAACACAATAATGTCTCTTAAAGAAAATAGACTTTATTTAACACGTCAATATAAATGTGATTTCAAATTTTTTTTATTTGACAAAGTACATGTAGATATACCAACAAGCTTAAAATATGTGTTAGCATATGTAATGTTGTTAAAGGGACAGTTTAGAAAATATATAATGTTTGTCATTATTCTAAAAGTCAATTCTGTAATATGAAGGATATCAAATGTTTCTCAACAATTGAACATTTGTCTGGGTTTATTTAAATTTGCTATCTAAACTTATGAGGTTGGTGTGCTCATTTCTTCGATCTTGAAGAGTGCTTGTAATCATTATACAATTTGAGCACTAGAGGGCATTTTGATAGCATTTGTATATGTAAAACCTTGTGCTCATACAGCATATTATTGACCATGTATTGATCATTGATATCTAAAATGTTGTTATGTCAGAACAACAAATAAGTGGTCATTTTTCATAGTCATAGATACAAGGGTAAGCACATAAGTCACACATGTATTTCTCCATGTTTTGTTGTTTCCAACTTTATAATGCGTAATACAGTGTTTTCTTTGTAATCAATAATTTTCTGACTGTCCCTTTAAGCTGTGTTATTGGCATTCAAACAGTAATATGCCATCATGGAAAATTGTTATGGTAATTTAGTTAGCGATTCGGGAAACAGTTTGGACATCACATCACAGAAACCAATCAATATCATGAACAAGGATAGGTATGTGATGATGTGGTTTTCACACACTTATAACCCACACTCTGCAAACAATCTGCCTCCATGGACCCGGTCCCATAGAAGTCGATTATATACAGAGTGTGGTCCACAAGTGTATGAAAACAACATCATCACATACCTATCCATTACACATTAAATTAAAAAAAGCAGTGAAGATGAAAAAAATACTTACTTCCTCTTCCTTCCCCTCTTCCCACGGGGCTGAGGCTCTGGGAGAGGCAACTGCCGACTCCGAAGAGTCCTCCTTGGAGCTGTTGTGGGAGGAGTGGAAGGAAGAGTACTGGGACGACCAAGGTGAGGAGTAGATGGCTGGGGAGGAGAAGATGGATGAGGAGGAGAAGATGGCTGAGGAGGATGAGTAGATGGCTGAGGAGGAGTAGATGGCTGAGGAGGAGGAGTAGATGGCTGAGGAGGATGAGATGGGCCGGCAGGAGGAGATGGCCCAGCAGCAAGAGGCCCAGCAACAAGAGGCACAGCAACAGGAGGTAGACCAGAATGCGCCTCCCGGAAAAAAGTGAACATTTCTTGATGAAGCTGAAATATTCTTGTTTGGCCTTCTTCTATTCGATTCAGTATGTTGATGATTTCATTTTGTCCTTGAATAATCTGATTTTGGCCATCAAGTATTCTGTGTCGTCCTTCTATATTTTCTATCCGGGAGGTACGCATCTGGTCTATGTACTCCAGTAGAACCCGCACCTCCGCTATTTCCTCTTGTTGTGCATGTTGAACCCGTGCACGGCGGGGTGCCCGTGCACGGCGGAGTGCGGGTCTTTGAGGGACCTCGGGTTCCGCGGGTTCCGCGGGTTCCTCCTGTGCTTCCGGGGCCTCTTCATCATCTCCCGTGCGCTGTTCGTCACGGGGGGCCTCTTCCCTCCGAAGTGGAAATTCCTCACCACCACTCTCATCCCGGGGAGATGCAGGAGGCTGTGCTGCCTCGTCCCCAGACTCTGTATATAAAAAAAAAATAAAAAAAAAAAAATGTATATATTAGCATATTTGCAAATAAAGGTTTAAATGACTTAGCTTACGATACAATTACAAATGCAGAATCATTAATCCACTTTGAAATCTAACAAACAATCAATACTATTTCCGCTTTTTCTAAACCGTGTTTGTGATATCTGTGGTCAATGTGAATGTTTTTGCGTTTTTTTTCAGTCTGTTTAAATGCACACCTAACCTATAGCCTAGATACTGATGTAACCGCAAAGTAATAGAATGCGTGTAAACAACGTTATAGCATTAATCTGATCCTTAACGCATGAAACCCAATGTTTTATCTTTCATGATTTAGAAGCATACATTTTGTATCAACTTTCGAATGTACTTTTCTTATCTAATTCGCTTAATTCTCTGGATATTCTTTGCTGAAAAGCATATCTAAATATGCTTATAAGATGCTGATTGTTAGCTGAATATAGCTGCCTCCTGTGATTGTTTCACCGTGTGCATGGCTATTTCTTCATTAAAATATATCTCAAGAATGAATCAAATTAGGTAATATAAGTACATTTGAATGTTTTGTCAAATTGTATTCGCTACCTCAATCATGAAAGTAAATGTTTGCGTATAGTGTCCCTTGAAATACATTTGTATGTGAAATTATTGTTCAATAAGCTTACCGTCAGATGAGAGTGGCAGGTTCCCGGTATCGATTCCTCCGATACCGACTACTTCCACCTCGGAGATGCTGGGCCGCAACATTTCCTCCCATCGGCAGTACTCCATTTCAATGGCAGGGCCGCCACCGGTCCCTGCGGCATGTCGGGCCTCCAGGCTTAACTTTTTTTTCAGTTCAAGTTTACAGTCCCGGTACCGATGTTTGATAGAATCCATATCGCGGTTCCGGCCACCCACTGCATTGACTGCATTCCTGATCTCGTTCCAGAGCCTCCTCCTGTCAGTCGGGGTGGTCTTTTGGTGCTGCAGCATCCTATGCCTGGCCATATAGGCCTCTACGAGGGCCTCCTTCTCCTCCATCGAAAACCTCGCCTCCCTAGTCGCCTTGGCCTTCCCCTGTGATGATGCCCTCTGTTTCCCGGACTGTGAAGCCCTACTCTGACCGCCACTGGGCCCAGCCACTTGGTCATCTTGAACCAAGTGGCTGGGTCCACCCACCGCTTCCACCCCCGCTTCCTGCCCCCCTTCCTGCCCTGTTCCTCTCCCCCTCCCTCTACTCCCCCCTCTACCTGTCCCCTGCCTGGCCTCCATCTCTTCCCTAAACTAAACCCCAAATAATCAAACAAAAAGTGAGTGTGCTGAAATTAAAGGGGGGCAAAATAAAGAACTAAAAAGACAAAAAAGGTGCTTAAAGTGTGAGAGGGATGTAAAAAACAAAGAGGGTAAGGAGTATTTAAATAAACGAAAAGAATAAGACTAAAAGGAGGATATGTAAACTAAATGTAACTAGGGGATGGGTATGGGATGGGTATGGGGTATGGGATAAGAGTAAATGGGATGAAAGGGAATGGGACTACAAGGAATAGGGTATGGAGTGTAGTATGAGGGGGTAGGGGGTATGGAGTGTATGTAGTGTTATTGATAAGTGTATGTATGTATTGAATGTGTTTGCGTGTAAATGTGTTAAGTGTACAGAAAAATCACTCGCTCGCTAACTCACACTACTTCTAATTCTCACTAACAAACACTCCCACTAACGCTCACTAACTACCACTAACTGACGCTCCCACTAACAACTCTCACTAATAACTCCCACTAACTCACTCACGCTCCCACTAACAGACTCTCTCCCACTCCCACTAACTACCACTAACTCACTCACTCTCTCACGCTAACACTACCAACTGACTCTCTCACGCTAACACTAACTCTCAAAAATTCGCAAACTCTCTATTCTTAAACCTCCAATCTCCAAAGACCCAACAGCAACACAGTCAAAGAAGCCATGCTTGTGTGGTGCTTATATACCCTGTGTAAATGTTTAATGATGTACCTATTTGCGTTGTAAATAGTGTTCAGGTGTGCTTTATTAGCAATTAATATTAGTGCAATGTGTATTAGGTGTGTGAATTTGCGCATGCTCATTTTGAGTTGGTATTTGTGGAATGTGTAGAATGCGATGATGTCATAGTGGTCGTTTTCTCTAACATTGTCCAATAGTATTCTTTTTAAATGTGATTTTGCGATGGTGTGTTCTTTGTGAAGTGTTGTATATGTATGTTTGTCATAATATATAGTGATATTGAATGCGATTTTGTTTCGAGTGTATGTATATCATTTTTAATCCTTGTTGTTATTTAGCGATTTTCCGCATCTTAAAGTATATGCGTATTCCCCGTATAAAATTTTATTAAAACATTCCCCGCTTGTGAATGTGTAATGCTTGTGTGCTTTGTTGATTGATTGTTGTTGTGACATTTGCGGCGTGTTATTGTTGTGCATGATGTGGTATGCGTCATATGACCGAGCTGTACGTATTCTCGCGAGATCGAGTGTTAGGTGAAAAAAGCAATTTTTTGCCTTTCCCATTGATCTCTATGGGAGACTGTCTTACGCGGGCAGTATTACGCGTGTGACATACACGCGTTAGGAGCATCGTTAGATGGTCTTATTTTAACTCTAAATACCGGAGTCAAACAATGACGTGCGTTAGACATAAACACGCGTGGCGTTAACAGCCCTTTTACCGCCGAACTCCAAATCTAGGCCATAGGGTCTGGTGGCACTGTAAAGTCTGGTGGATATTTCGGAATAGTTTGGATTTTAGACTTTCCCCAGAGTCATAATACAAACACATACAGAAAGAGAAGAAGTCTGCCAGGAATGAGCAACAGCTCAGTAACTTGGTCTATGGCAGGTTACCACCTGGGAGTCGCTTCGTTTAGCCCAATTGTGCTTTTCACAGAGGAGAACTTTCCTGACTTATATCAGTCTGATCTCACCTGACAAGGTTGTTCCAGCCCGAAATACCAGGCAATTCTCCTCTGAAAGAGGCACATGGTAACTCCAGATGATAGTTTCGGTCTTCTGTTTGCCTCGTTAGTGAGGTGCAGCCATATGCATCTTGGACTGCCGTTTCCCTTGTTCAGAAGATAATTGCCTAATATTTAAGGGCTGGACTGACCTTGTTTTTATTTAAAAATCTAAAGGTATTTGGTTCTTATTTGCTTTTTTTAACTTTAGCTTTTAATACACTCCATTTCCTATATCCCTTTATTTATGGTTATTTCAGTCCTGGAAGAATTTCCAATTTCAAGTTGCTCATTTCAAATTAATCAGTTGAATACATAGAATAACATAGGGTCTGGTGGCACTGTAAAGTCTGGTGGATATTTCGGAATAGTTTGGATTTTAGACTTTCCCCAGAGTCATAATACAAACACATACAGAAAGAGAAGAAGTCTGCCAGGAATGAGCAACAGCTCAGTAACTTGGTCTATGGCAGGTTACCACCTGGGAGTCGCTTCGTTTAGCCCAATTGTGCTTTTCACAGAGGAGAACTTTCCTGACTTATATCAGTCTGATCTCACCTGACAAGGTTGTTCCAGCCCGAAATACCAGGCAATTCTCCTCTGAAAGAGGCACATGGTAACTCCAGATGATAGTTTCGGTCTTCTGTTTGCCTCGTTAGTGAGGTGCAGCCATATGCATCTTGGACTGCCGTTTCCCTTGTTCAGAAGATAATTGCCTAATATTTAAGGGCTGGACTGACCTTGTTAGGGGGATCAGGCTGATATACTTCAGGAAAGTTTTCCTCTATGAAAAGCACAATTGGGCTAAAAGAAGCTACTTGCAGGTGGAAACTCTCTATAGAACAAGCCAGTGAGCTGTTGTTCATTCCTGGTAGGCTGTTCTCTTACATTATTTGTTTGTATTATGACCCTGGTAAAAGCCTTACTAAGGGTGATGGGGAAACCAGACCTGGACTCCTTGCACAATGTGCTTAGAGGGATATGGCAGCACCTCACTGACAAGGCCCAAAAGAGTCCGAAACGATCATCTGGAGTTGCCAGTTCCCTTGTTCAGAGGAGAATTGCCTTGTATTTAGGGTCTGGACTGACCTTTTTAGGTGGGATCAGACTGAGATACTTCAGGAAAATTCTCCTCTGTGAAAAGCACAATTTGGCTAAAAGAACCTGCTCCCAGGTGGTATCTGGGCCATAGAACAATCCACTGAGCTGTTGTTCATTCCTTGCAGACTGCTTCTCTTTCTGTATGTGCCTATGATATTAGTATACAGGAATTTATCCTTCACTGATTATCGACATTACTTTTTACATTATCCTTTGTATGAAAAATGGTCCTATACTTAAGTTGTCTGTGCTATTTTGGCTGATCATGGCACATTTTGAGAGTCTTTTTTTAAATATCAAATCCCATGGCTCAAAGACCTTGATTTACCTATAGAAAACACTTATTGGCTTATTTTCTTATTTTATTAGGTAACTGAAAAAGTCATATGTAACATGGGTTTTGTGTCTATATGGCTGCCATATTAAATGATAAAAGCAAATTCACTAAACAAATACAAACCATACATGTTTAATCAATTAAAGTAAACAAAATAAACAAAATATATCTATTTTTATAATCATTGCTAATTAGTTAATTTGTGAGACCATTAACCCAACAAACACACATGTCCACTGTACATTTAATACCCCTGTTCCCATTACTGATTAAAGGGACAGTCAACACAAAAATTATTTTTTTAAAAGATAGATAACGCCTTTACTACTCATTTTCCAACTTTGCACAAGCAACATGGTTATATTAACATACTTTATAACCTTTAAACCTCTAAATTTCTGTCTGTGTCTAATTCCCTAAAGACAGCCCCATGCTTTTGTATTTGCTTTTCACATCAGGGGAAGCTAGTTCATGTGAGCCATATAGATAACATTGTGCTGACGCCCATGGATTCTAACAACACAGCACTAATTGGCTTAAATGCAAGTCAATAGATAAAGTCATGTGATCAGGGGCCGTCAGACGATGCTTAAAAAGTATATTAATATAACTGTGTTTTCTGTGCAAAACTGGGGAATGGGTAATAAAGGGATTATCTATCTTTTAAAACAATAACAATTTTTGAGTTGATTGTCCCTTTGACATCTCTATGAACTAACATAGAGGCATCCAATGATGTCACATGATAAACCGCTGATATCGCCATTTTGTCGTGTACATTTTATTCCATACAATATCCTGAGATTTACAAGGCAAATAATATTTTTTGTTTTTGACAGATAATGATTTCGTGCTTCAGGGATATTAACTGCTGAGGCTTTTTGTGATTGTTGTTGTTGGAAAAACACACACTGACAATATCAGCTGACGTTCAGAAATAATTATCAGCTTAAACTAACCAAGAGATTGTGACCAACCCCATAATCTCTTGGTAGTTACACAAATTCATAGCTACTTAAAAAGGACATTCAGCTCCTACAGAAGCGTCACAGTCACTCTTCAGAACTCTGTTGCAGTAAAAGGTCACATTTACAGGTGTATAGGGTCAACAAGACTTCACTACCTTTCAAACATAACTAAACTTTTTGCATTTAAATTGTGACATTTGCAAAACCACAACATATTAACAGCAAAATATTGAGATGAACATTGTGATTTTGACATTTCAGTAGCAAATAAAGTAATAATACAAATAAAAGAGGGGGAGAGAGAAAGCGCAAAAGAGGGGGAGAGAGAGAGCACAAAAGAGGAGGAGAGAGAGCTCAAAAGAGAGGGGAGAGCGCAAAAGAGGGGGAGAGAGAGAGAGCACAAAAGAGGGGGAGAGCTCAAAAGAGAGGGGGAGAGAGAGGGCTCAAAAGAGAGGGGGGAGAAAGAGAGCGCAAAAGAGGGGGGAGAGAGAGCGCAAAAGAGAAGGGGTAGGGAGCGCAAAAGAGGGAGAGAGAGCGCAAAAGAGAGGGGGGGTGAGAGGGCAAAAGAGAAGGGGGAGAGAGAGCGCAAAAGAGGGAGAGAGAGAGCGCAATAGAAGGGGGGAGAGAGACAGCAAAAGAGGGGGGGAGAGAGAGCGCAAAAGAGAGGGAGAGAGTTCGCAAAAGAGGGGGAGAGAGAGCACAAAAAAGGGGGAAAGAGAGAGCGCAAAAGAGGGGGGGAGAGAGAGCTCAAAAGAGAGGGGGGAGAGAGCGCAAAAGAGGGGGAGAGAGAGCGCAAAAGAGGGGGAAAGAGTGCAAAAGAGGGGGAGAGAGAGAGCATAAAAGAGGGGGAGAGAGAGCTCAAAAGAGAGGGGGGAGAGAGAGAGCGCAAAAGAGGGGGATAGAGAGAGCTCAAAAGAGAGGGGGAGTGAGAGAGTGCAAAAGAGAGGGGGAGAGAGAGAGCGCAAAAGAGAGGGGGAGAGAGAGAGCGCAAAAGAGGGGAGAGAGAGTGCAAAAGAGAAGGGGCAGAGAGCGCAAAAGAGGGAAAGAGAGCGCAAAAAGGGAGAGAGAGAGCGCAAAAGAGAGAGGGGAGAGAGCGCAAAAGATAAGGGGGAGAGAGAGCAAAAGAGGGGGGGAGAGAGAGAGAGCAAAAGAGGGGGGAGAGAGAGCAAAAGAGAGGAGAGAGAGAGCAAAAGAGAGGGGGGAAAGAAAGAGCAAAGAGGGGGAGAGAGAGCAAAAGAGGGGGGTGAGAGAGATAGAAAAAGAGGGGGGTGTGATATCCCTTTAAATCTAACCCTGCATTAGCACTTCCTTCCTATTTAAGGAAGTG
The DNA here is from genome assembly GCF_027579735.1 of Bombina bombina. NCBI lineage: Eukaryota > Metazoa > Chordata > Amphibia > Anura > Bombinatoridae > Bombina > Bombina bombina. The sequence continues at coordinate 262,030,981 of NC_069505.1, read as the reverse complement.
CTTACCCATTAATCAGGGCCTGAAAATTGAAGTTGTTTCTCACTTCTCCTTGCTCCTCTGTGGAGCTACTACCACATTGTGCATTTGTTGCATAACCTTCAGGTCTTTTACATCGCCTTCGATACCCGCTGGGTATCTACTTTTGCCTCTATCCTGACCGGGACCATCTTCCGGATTCATCCGCCAAACGGAACTTCTTTCACCACGCCGAAGTCGCGCTCACACCAAACAGACGCTGAACCTAAGAGCTGCAACTTACCTCTCAACCTTTATATCCAAAAGGCATTACCGCTCCCCACGCTTCATACCACCGCTACTGTTAAGATAAGTACCGCTCTCCACGCTACAATTTATTCATTCATAAAGGTTAAACCTTAAACACCATTGTTTGTTATTGGAGATACCTATAACCTTTATTGTGATTCTCATCTGACTCAGTAGATTGCGGTTTGGTATTCAAGCTAGTATGTCTGGACTGTGTATATATTTTATTGCGTGAAAGTGTGAGTGCGTGAAGAAATTACCTTTACTTTATCAAGCAGTCTAATCCTTTGCTTTGCTTTATCTGCTTTAATCAGCATTTACTGTTGCATAAGTTTGTAACACATATGACTCTCTCTGAACTTAAATCTCAGTTACTCATAATATTTCCTGAATATTTATATATTCATACCTTAGTGAAGTTTCATAATATTATATCAATTACAAAATTAATGACTCACCTTAAATAAGTAAGTTTAATAAATCATTTTCTCTTGCTTATTTTAAGAAAAGAGCAACAAAACCTTTATTTTTCCATATTTAAATCATTACACTATTAGATAACTTTTGGTTATCACAGAATTTTCAGGCCTATAAGGTTATAACCTGTAAAATATAGGATGGATCCTAGTGAAATAAAAAATGAATTCACCAACATCCATCAAAAATTAGAATATCTAGCCAGGGCCTTAACTGAGGTACAATCAGAAAATAAAGCACTTAAAACTCTAGTAAAAGAATGTTTACCAGCCAAGAGCTCAGAAGTCCCTGAACCTCACATTAACTATCCTCAACCCTTTTCTGGTAAACGAAGTGAATATAGAGACTTTAAAAATGCTTGCAAATTACTTTTTTCATTAAGGCCTAAAACTTATCACTCTGAGAGAATCAAGGTTTGTACTACCATCTCCTTCCTCCAGGGGGAGCCTCGCTCATGGGCTAATAGATATTTTGAGAATAACCATCCAATCTTAGATTCCTTGGAAGAATTTTTTTTAGCCATGACATCCTTATATGAGGACTCTCATTCACAGATGACGGCAGAAACGAAACTGAGATCCCTAAAACAGGGTAAGAGGAATATAGAAGATTATATTACTGAATTCCAAATGTGGATAGATGATTCTAAATGGAATGAAATTAGTTTGAAGAACCAGTTCAGACTGGGCCTTTCAGAATTGTTAATAGATGAGTTGTCCCGTTTGGAGATGCCCGAAACCCTGAATGGACTGATGAAATTAAGTACTACCCTGGATCGGCGAATACGTGAAAGGAAGGCTGAGAGAGCTACCTGTGACGTACCACCTAGACGTCCGTATCTTTACACACCCAACCAGGAAAAGGGTAATTCTAATCAGACCCCAATGGAGATTGGAGCCATAAAAGGACCTTTAACACCTGAAGAAAAGGCCAGACGCAGATCTGAGAATCTATGCTTATATTGTGGGCAAAAAGAACACTCAGTTAATAATTGCCCAATTCTTCAAAAGCAGAAGAAGGGTAAGATTCATTCAAAACATAATATTTTATACTTCACTCAAAACCCTCAATTGACTCTTAACCTTTCTTTACAGTGGGATCAGAAAAACGTGCAGTCTAATGCATTGATCGATTCTGGGGCAGCCGGAAATTATATCGATATATCTTTTGTTGATTTAAATAAAATTCCTACTGTTTGCAAGGCACAACCAGTCTCAGTTAAACTTATTGATGGTTCCCTCATACAACATGGTCCCATTACTCATCAAACAATACCTTTACTAGTGACAACTGACAATGGACATACTGAATATCTTACTTTTGACTTAATTTCCATCCACATGCATACACTTATTTTTGGCTTTTCATGGTTAAAAAAAACATAACCCCAGCATTGACTGGTCCACTCCACAGGTATCATTAGCATCACCATTCTGTTTAAAAACTTGTTATCCATATCAGTTAATCTCTGCTATTGAATCCGAACTACCAGAAATTTATCAGGATCTGGCAGAGGTGTTTGATCTAAAAGAGGCAGAAAACCTCCCCCCTCATAGGGAGTTTGATTGTCCAATTGATCTGATACCGGGCTCTCAAATTCCTCACGGAAAAATATACCCACTTTCACAAGAGGAACTTACTTACTTACGTTCCTATTTAGACGACAATCTCCGAAAAGGTTTTATATCCCACTCAACATCTCCAGCTGCTGCTGGAATGTTCTTAGTACGCAATAAGGACGGTACAATAAGACCCATTATTGATTATAGAGCTTTAAACGAAATTACTGTTAAAAACAGATATCCTCTACCCCTCATACCCGAATTATTGGAACGTTTAAACGAAGCTACAATTTATTCAAAACTTGATCTTAAGGGGGCTTACAATCTTATCCGTATGAAAGAAGGTCATGAGTGGAAAACCGCCTTTAGAACCCGTTATGGGCTCTTTCAATATAATGTAATGCCCTTCGGCTTAAGCAATGCTCCTGCAACATTCCAGCATTTTATTAATGAAATATTCCACGACCTTATGGACATCTGTGTTATAATTTACTTAGATGATATTCTAATATACTCCAAAACACCCTCTGATCACGAAAAGCATGTAAGATGGGTACTCACCCGTCTCAAGGAGCACAAATTATATGCTAAATTAGAAAAATGTGTATTCCATGTCTCTAAGATAAAATTTTTAGGTTATATAATAACTCCTAACCATGTACAAATGGATCCTGACAAAGTGTCTGCCATTAAAGATTGGCCAGCTCCCACTACTGTAAAAGCGTTACAACGCTTTATCGGTTTCGCTAATTTTTATCGAAAGTTTATTAAAAACTTTTCTTCAATAGTAAGACCACTGACACAACTGACTAGTGTTAATCAAAAATTTAAATGGTCTCAAAAAGCTCAAGAAACCTTCGAAAAACTTAAAGAGTTATTTTCTACAGCACCAATCTTATCACTACCCAACTTTGATCTACAATTCCAACTTGAAGCAGATGCCTCTAATACTGGCCTAGGAGCAGTACTCTCCCAACAACAAGTTGAGAATGGGGAAATTCACCCCATTGCATTTTATTCAAGAACCTTAACTAGTGCAGAAAGTAATTATAGTGTGGGGGACAAAGAATTGTTAGCAATAAAGAGTGCCCTTGAACAATGGAGACACCTCCTAGAAGGATCTAAACTTCCATTCATTATTTTTACTGACCATAAGAATCTTGAATATTTAAAAAAGAACAAGACTTTGACAGCCAGACAAGCGAGATGGTCTCTATTTTTAGACCGTTTTAACTTTATAATTACCTACAAACCAGGCAGTCAAAATACTAAGGCTGATGCTTTATCACGTATAAACGAAAGCTTAACTCATGAACCACCTAATTTTACTATCCCTCCTGAAAAAATCATAGGCGTCCTGACACCTATAGAACAAGAGGTTCACAAGGCTTTAAAACAAGATTCAATACCCCACCAAACTTGTGTTAAAGACTCTCAATCTGGATTGTACTATCATAACAGTCAATTGTATATTCCCAAGAGCATGAGATCATCAATACTCACACACACTCATGATGATACAATGTCTGGTCATCCTGGAATTAAAAAGACCATTGAACTAACCCGACGTAATTTCTGGTGGCCTGGCATGAACAAATATATATATGACTATGTATCAGGATGTGAAAATTGTGCCCGAAATAAATTAGTTCATAAGAGACCAATTGGTCTACTTACACCTCTGCCTATCCCAGATAAACCATGGAGTACCATAGCCATGGATTTTATTGTTGAACTCCCACTCACTCAACAATATAATACTATCATGGTAATAATTGACCATTTAACCAGACTAGCCCATTTTATCCCACTTAAGGGATTACCCTCAGCTATGACTACGGCTAAGGTATTTATCGATCATATAGTCAGACTACATGGTTTACCCTCCAACATAATTACAGATAGGGGAACGCAATTTACCTCATCCTTCTGGAGATCTCTGTGTAAATTGCTAAAGATTGACCACCTTTATACCACTGCTTTCCATCCCCAGACTAATGGACTCACAGAGAGACTTAATCAGACCATAGAACAATTCTTACGATGTTACATATCACATCTCCAAGATGATTGGACAGTTTATCTTCCCATGGCCGAATTCACATATAACAATTCCATAAATACTTCTATCAAAACTTCCCCCTTTTTTGCAACATATGGTTACCACCCAAACACTATATCTCTTTCTAACAAATCTGTAAACTCTCCTACAGCAACTGAATTTACATCTAACCTCCACGAAAGGTTAATTGTCCTGAAAAGACATCTACATGAAGCCAAACAATATCAAAAATCATATTATGACTTAAAACATCGTAAGGGTCCTGATTATAAGGTTGGGGACTTAGTACTTCTCTCAACAAAAAATCTTAAACTCAAAGTTCCTAGCAAGAAACTTGCGAATCAATTCTTGGGTCCATTTCCAATAGAACATGTGATAAATTCCAATGTGGTTAGACTTAAACTGCCAAAAGACTACAAAATACATCCTTCTTTCCATATCTCATTGTTGAAACCATTCCCAACCAAAAACCATCCTTCTTCTATTCCGCCACCACCTGTTATGGTTGATCATCAAGAAGAATTCGAGGTTGAATCCATACTGGATTCTAGGATACACAGAAATAAATTGGAATATCTCATTAAATGGAAAGGTTACGGCCCTGAGGAAAACTCCTGGCTCATTCATTCCGAAGTCCATTCGCCCCGATTGATCAAGTTCTTCCATAAGAAATATCCACTTAAACCTCACGCAGAATCCCCAGGGGTGATTCCCTGAGGAGGGGGGCATGTGATATCCCTTTAAATCTAACCCTGCATTAGCACTTCCTTCCTATTTAAGGAAGTGCTTACCCATTAATCAGGGCCTGAAAATTGAAGTTGTTTCTCACTTCTCCTTGCTCCTCTGTGGAGCTACTACCACATTGTGCATTTGTTGCATAACCTTCAGGTCTTTTACATCGCCTTCGATACCCGCTGGGTATCTACTTTTGCCTCTATCCTGACCGGGACCATCTTCCGGATTCATCCGCCAAACGGAACTTCTTTCACCACGCCGAAGTCGCGCTCACACCAAACAGACGCTGAACCTAAGAGCTGCAACTTACCTCTCAACCTTTATATCCAAAAGGCATTACCGCTCCCCACGCTTCATACCACCGCTACTGTTAAGATAAGTACCGCTCTCCACGCTACAATTTATTCATTCATAAAGGTTAAACACCATTGTTTGTTATTGGAGATACCTATAACCTTTATTGTGATTCTCATCTGACTCAGTAGATTGCGGTTTGGTATTCAAGCTAGTATGTCTGGACTGTGTATATATTTTATTGCGTGAAAGTGTGAGTGCGTGAAGAAATTACCTTTACTTTATCAAGCAGTCTAATCCTTTGCTTTGCTTTATCTGCTTTAATCAGCATTTACTGTTGCATAAGTTTGTAACACATATGACTCTCTCTGAACTTAAATCTCAGTTACTCATAATATTTCCTGAATATTTATATATTCATACCTTAGTGAAGTTTCATAATATTATATCAATTACAAAATTAATGACTCACCTTAAATAAGTAAGTTTAATAAATCATTTTCTCTTGCTTATTTTAAGAAAAGAGCAACAAAACCTTTATTTTTCCATATTTAAATCATTACACTATTAGATAACTTTTGGTTATCACAGGGGGAGAGAGAGAGCAAGAGGGGGAAGAGAGAGAGAGCAAAAGAGGGGGGAGGGTGGAAAGAGAGAGAGCAAAAGAGGGGGGAAAAGAGAGAGAGCAAAAGAGGGGGGTAGAGAGCAAAAGAGAGGGGGAGAGAGCAAAAGAGGAGGAGAGAGAGAGCAAAAGAGGAGGAGAGAGAGAGCAAAAGAGGGGGGAGAGAGAGAGAGCGCAAAAGAGAGGGGGGAGAGAGAGGGATCAAGGGTTGGAACCGCAGTATTTGAAAAAATTGGCCCTTGTACACGGGCTTTAGGACTAGTGTGTATAAATGTCTGTAAATACATAAATAGACATATAAATACATATGTTCACACATATATACATATATAAATATATATATATATATATATACATATTTAGACATGTATATGTATGTATCTCTATGTTAAAGGGACATTAGACACTAGATAAATGCTGAAAATAATGATGTATTCATAGAAAAGTTTAGTCACGTTTTGACTTTAATTAAGTGACGAAATGTTATGAGTGACATGTGAGGTTATATTTTATTTATCCTGTTAGGGAATTCCTACCCTATAGTCAGGGCCCAGAGTGCTTCATTATCTCATTTCTTTGGACAGACTTGCGTGTTAGTCAGTCAGTGCTGACTCCTAAATACCTCCATGGAAGTGAGCACAATGTTATCTATACGGCACACATGAACTAGCAGTGTATTACTATGAAAAGCTATAAAAATGCAGTGAGATAAAAAGTGGTTTATAGTGGCTTAGAGAAAGACAGAAATGTAAAGGTTATAAAGTATATTAATATAACAATGTTGGTTGTGCAAAGCTGGGGAATGGGTATTAAAGGAGTTATCTGTCTTTTTAGAAAATATTTTTTTAGATTAGACTGTGCATAAACTCTGTATGTGGCTTAATATTTCCAAGGGCTGAAGAATGTCTGTTTAAATGTCTGTTTAGCATAATTTAATGGCATGATTGCAGATTAAGAATAATTGTTTTATGACGTGCATCAGTTGTAATAAACAATAATAGTGTAGATTATATTGTAGTCTGGCTGTGTCAGGTCTATGAATGCAGTTATGCTGGTATTTTGTGTTTACTTCATGAGGACTCAGATATGCAGTTATGTCAGAAATATATATATTTTTTTACTCTGGAGTAAAACACTAAAACGTGTCTTTATGAAATACATCAGTGCAGGATGTTAGCAAAACTGTGATTTATATTTCTTTAATTCATTCCCTATCAGATAGATGATGTTGGTAAATTTGTAAATTGTTTTGCTTGGATATATACAAGTATACAAGCATTAAGGCATGTGGTGACTGTATGTCAATAACACAACGGAGTCCCACCAGACACCCTTTAATTTATATATATATATATAAATATATATATATCCCAGTGCTCTTTAGTTTCACTCTGGAGTACACATTAGATATGTGAGTACAGTAAATATCAGATCAAGTATTTAAACTTTAATTTAAACTTTAATTTATCCAAGGAAGAACATAAAATACTCCAAGACCTAAGAAATAATAGGGACATTGTTATAAAACAGGCGGATAAGGGTGGGGGTAGTCTTAATGGATACTAATGATTACCTAAAAGAAGCTGCAAGGATTCTAGATGATAAAAATACATACAAAAAACTATTAAGCGACCCGATAATTAAACAGAAACAGAATTTGGATAAAATATTGAATGAAGCACAATCAAAAAGATTACTTAATCTAAATAAATTTAACTTTTTGACAATAAAATTTCCTAGAACCCCAACTTTTTAATTTCTGCCAAAAATCCATAAGTCCCTCACCAACCCACCAGGTCGCCCAATCATATCTGGAATAAATTCACTAAACTCAAACTTATCCCAGTATATTGACCAATTCCTTCAAAAATATGTAGTTAACTTACCGGCCTATCTTAAAGATTCTACACATTTGTTGAATATATTAAATCAAATTAGTTGGAAAGAAAAATATCTAATGGTCACTTGTGATGTGACCAGCCTTTATACGAATATTGAACACAAGTTAGGACTGATGGCGATTAACCACTTTTTAAAAAAAGATGTGAATTTAAAAACGGATCAGTGTCAGTTTATCTTGAGATGTATTGAATTTATTTTAAATAATAATTATTTTATCTTTGACGGGAAATACTATTTGCAGCAAAAGGGAACTGCGATGGGTACCAAGTTCGCACCCAGTTATGCCAATATTTTTATGGGTTATCTAGAAGAGTCTTTTATTCATAACGGAGCATGGGGTGCAAACTTGGTATCCTATAAAAGATTTATAGATGATATTTTTTATAATCATGAACTCCTCAATTTATTCTTTGAAGATCTTAATCAAAACAGTCTTGGTTTAAAATTCACAAGTGAAATTAATAGCAAAACCCTACATTTCCTAGACCTAGAAATAAATATTATTGATAAAAAAATTCACACTAAAACGTTTTTTAAAAAAGTGGACGCCAATAATTACGTTCATATGGAAAGCTGCCATTTGGCGAAATGGATTGAGAATATACCTACTAGCCAGTTTACTAGAATCAAGAAAAATTGTAGCAATACTGAAGATTTCAAAACACATTCACTAGTTTTAAAAGGCAGGTTCCTTGATAAAGGTTATGATGAAAACAATGTAAGTAGGGCAATTGAGAAAGCAAGATTGAAAGATAGGAAAGAGCTCCTTAGAGGTAAAGAAAGAAGTTTTGAATGCAACGACCAGGTAGAAAAACTAAATATCCCTTTTATTACTAAATATAATGCCCAACATGGCCACATAAAATCTATTTTAAATAAACATTGGCACCTTATTAAAAAGGACCATATATTAGGAGATCATGTTAAAAGACACCCTGATATAATTTATATTAAGGCAAAGAATCTGAAAAATAACCTAGCTCCAAGCATGTATAGGAGAAGTACAAATATGTTTGATGTGGGTTTAACTGGGTCTAAACTAACAGGTTGTGTAGCATGTAAATATAGCACCAAATTAAAGAAAATTAATTCCACCACTAGAGACTATACACATATTATTAAGGATTTGATCAGATGTAGTGATAAGGGGGTCATTTATCTCCTCCAATGTTCTTGCAAAAAACAATATTTAGGACAAACCCAGAGAAAATTAAGAGACAGAATTAGAGATTATGTCAATAACATTAAAAATGGCATCGAAGGCCATTTTGTTTCTAAACATTTTAAAGAATGCCATAATAGTAATGTTAGCGATCTTTGCTGGTGGGGTATAAAAAAGTTTAACAAGATGGTAGGGGTGGCGATTACGAAAGAATGATTTTATATAAAGAGGCAAAATTAATCTACAATTTTGTTTCACTAGTACCTGAGGGGTTAAATGCGGAACTAGATTTGAATCCATTTTTACATTAAATAAGTTGAGATTGTTTGACAGTGGTAGTTTTATTTATTTTTATAATAAGACTTTGTTATTTTTAAACATGCATTAAGTATATTTCTTTGTTGTTATCAGGTTTTACATACATTTATTATTATTATGAATTAATTACTTATTGTTTTGTAAATAGAATATAACTTATGACTATATAAAGTATTTTTAGCGTATAAATAATTTTAGCGTATAAATATTTTAAGTACCCATTTTTAGTGCCTATTTATGATATTATGTGTATTACTATTTTTTATTTAAGATTATATAATATGTATTAGATGAGATAAATTAATAAGGATAAATTGTTTCTGCAAAGAATTAATTGTGTATGTATTCGACAGTGTTTTAGATGGATATTGAAATCAACCAATCATTAATGAACAAAAGACATACAGGAAATGGTTAAGGCTATAAAAAGGCAGTGTATGATCCAGAACAAACATCTTGATAAAGGCCTGTGTATGGCTGAAACGCGTAGATGCAACTTTGAATCTGGATCCCTAACAACCTGAGGACAACCTTTAGTATTTCAGAGCGCTCTGGAATTATTGGTTTCAAATTTCCCGCACCAGGACTGACAGTGAGGAAACTCCCTTACTGATTGGAGGATCAAGACCACGTGACGGTTGTGATTACATCACACACCAAAGGTTCACAACGGAATAGGAAGGAAGATCAGCTACGAGTAGGACCCGGACACCGAAAATAAGGTGATTCTCGTTCCCGGTCGAGACTCTGAAAATAAGAGAGTCTGTCCGGAGGTAAGGTCCCGTAGCTTCAAGGTATTTACAATTAAAGTGTGGGACAATTTGGTAACAGTAACAATAACTGTGTTAAACTGGCTATATGACTTTACACCAATTTGAATATTACACTGCTTTTGACCACGTAATTCGTTTTTGGCCTTAAAAATCGTTATAATACGATTAACCATTTGGACTTGAGTTTTATTGGCAGTAATTTGCCTTATTGCATATGCATTTTTAGAGTTTTGAGTATTTTTACCACCAGTGGTTCTGTGATTGTTATTAATACAATTTTTGTGTGTATCTGTATTTTTCCATTTTCTATCTATTAAATACTTTATACTGTAATTGACTATTTTGCACTAATATTTTGCCAGCTACATAATTTTAATATTTATATTTTTAAGGATCAATTATTATATTTTTAAGGATCAATTATAGTGTTTTTATACCCAGCTTTCTTAGCGCCACATCTATTTTTTCTATCTCTTGTGTTCTTCTATGAATTGCTGTCAGAGTGCAATTCTTGTTTGATGTGTGCAGGTATTTCCAGTATTAAGAATTTTTTTTATTTAATTCTGTACAGTAAATATCAGATCATTGTACAAGGAAGCACAGAAACAATTTGTTTTGCTTGCAGGAAGAGTAAAGAGATATAAAACCCTAATTTAGTAAAAAAAAACAAAAAAAAAACATAAAAAGAAAATGGCTTGAAAAAGGGCTTTCTTGCAGAATGAGTACCAAGAATTTTTCAGTGTAGCCACTGCATTTAGTGAGACAATCTGACATTAAAAAACTTCTATTGTCACATGATTTTTGAAGCAAAAGTCCTGAGCATGGGCAAGAAACTGGCTAGAGCAAGTGCAAGTGTCTCCTAGCAACCACTTCAAAGGGAAAACCTACTCCTTTGCCTTCTTGTACAGACCACAGCCCCCTTGTGGAGCTGTGACTGGAAGTAATGAACCCTGCAAGCAGCATAAATGAAGTAATAAAAAAAGTAAAATCCATTTAAAATGATGGATAATAAATATTGCAATATTGATTTCTATTAAGTATAAACCACTGATTAGTGTTTTTAATTATAACAATGAATCAGTCTTTTTTATCTCTTTAATCCCTTAACGAAATGCAACGTACAGGTTTTTAACCTAGTTTTAGCGCAGATCTTGCTGAAAGTTGTGACATTCGCTTCTACAAGTCTCACTCCTGGAGGCATCCGGCTATAGCGCAGTCTTGACGCTCATAGCTGTTGTTAAGTGTTATTCATTTGAATCATATAGGTCACAGTGATATGTGCTAATAGCTCCCAAAATAAGGTTATCAAATGTGCATCAATTACAGCATCAGGCCAAAACAGGTTCCCCAGATGATAAATTGAACATTAAAGTATTCAACTAATTAACAGAAAAATGTTATAAAACAAGTGAATGTGCTAAGTGCAGAAGCAAAAGGAGAGTTTTGTCTTCTTTATATAATGAAAACAAAACTAGTCTGGATGAAAAAATGATTAGTTACCGTAACATCAAATGAAATAGGTGGGCATTAAAGAGACACAGAAGTCATTCAGAAATAGCATAAAATAAGAGGTTTCAAATCACTTCTGTTAGCAAATTTTTCTCTTGGTCTCCTTTGTTGAAACTTGACTCCCTACCGTGAGAGCATGCTGAGGTAGGCTCAGGAGCATGCATGTGTGTTGAGATCTATAACTGATACAAACATTGTTGCAATATAGTGCACAAGACACAGGCACATTCCTATGCCAACTCTATTATGCATTCATGGAAAACAACTAAGTTTAAACAAAAAGAGATCTAGAGAAAAAAGCTAGAAGTAAATTGGAAAGTTTTTTTTTTTTAAATTGTAAATATGAATCATGAAAGTTTCATTTTGACTTTCATGTCCCTTTAAAGGTGCTGAGTATGATAACAAAAGGAGAGCCATGGCTACTTTATGTACAAAGCTAATGCTAAGTGAAGAACTGATGCCTTCAGATTCTATCTCTGGGTCCTACACAGATCTTATGTTATGCTTTATACAAACTACCTCATTTTGCCAGGTCTCTGTAATTGTCTTGAAAGAGAAGTATCTCCCCTTATCCCATCGCTTGTGCTGAATACTTGTGCAATGCTATCTCTTGGATGATTGCATCACATTTGTAGTTTTGTTAGGTGTGTTTTTAATATTTTTTAGGCACAACAAAATGTTGATATTTAAACACATCTGTTACAATGGAAGGACACAGTTTATATTACATGAAGTTATTGTGAGTATTCTCACCTGAGGAACAGGTAGTTGATCTGTAAAGTGACTTTAAGTGACAGTAAGGGTAGATTTATCAAAGCAATTTTCCTGTAATTGAGTGCAAAATAAAGCATACGCACCAATCGCCATGTTAATGAAAGCAATCTGCACCTATATTTGAGAAAATCTGACACCACATTCTTCGTTCTTCGCCTGCATTCACCTAGGCGCACCGGCGCGCTCCCGACAGTGCTAATACACATTGCTTACAGACGTATTTTGAGAACCAGACATACAAATACGACTAGTTTCGTATTTATCATTTCTTTTTGCCAATAGTGAACTGTAGTTTCTCCTCCAAGCTCCAATTACGTCTTCTCTATTTTGCCTTATGTGAATCACAGTTTAGTAGACAATTTACACAGCTGAAGATGGAATACTTTTTGATTTAAGCAAATTTGTCCATTGCTCGACGCCTGGAGGAGACAGAGATAGAAAGGCGCATATGGGTGCCGAGAGTGTTCTTGCCCTTTCTCTTTCACACACATATGTAAGATGTTTGTATTCATTTACACATTTATTGATGAATGTTTGCTTTAAGTGAAAGGGGAATAATAATTTAACAAAAAAAATAATTGTTACACAGTATTTAAAATATCTCTCTCTATATATATCAATATACAGTATATATATATTTAAATTCTCTCTCTCTCTCTCTCTCTCTCTCTATATATATATATATATATATATATAATCTATATATATATATATATATATATATATATACATATAACATATTGCATATGACACCGATTAATAAATTATGAATGTACCAATCTTGAAAGCTATTTAGGCGCAAAATTAACATAGAGGCGTAGCGTGATAAATATGGATAAGCCAAATTACGATAAGCGGGATTTATCATTATACACCGCAGCTCGCCCTTTTTAAATAGCGCAGAATTGCGGCTATTTCATTGATAAATATAAGCACACATATGTGCTTTTGCAGAGGCGAGATGGGGCGCAGTTACAGGCGAAACACATAGACAATTCGCCATGAGCTTGAAAAATCTAGCCCATACTGTATCCTACATTGCTAGCCTTGCAGATCTGTTAGTTTTGTTTTAAGTTTTGAGAACATTTACCATCTGTTTGCTAAAAATTCTAATGAAATCCCCTACAGCCTTTCATTCAGCATTTACAAACCTATCATTTTTTTCATGCCCTATGAGTGGGACAGTTATACATTTTCCTGTTTCTTTCATCTTCTGTGTTGTGTTTGCAGAAAACTCTCAGATGAGATCAGAGTAGAAATACAGTGTTTCTGGAGGCTGATGTTATAACTATCTTAGTGTCATAGACATGATGCATTTCACAGCATCTAAATAGTCATGAATTATTCAGTTTGGTGCTGCTCAATTAGTGCATTATGGTTTAATATCCACAAGGCAGTTCTTAAGCAATTGGAAAACGTCTTAATATTATCAATTTCAAAGTCTCTAGATTGCCTTTGAAGTTCTTTTAAGCAGAATAATTTAGATGAGGTCAGCATACAACTCACGGCATAGCATTCTTTATACATGGACTTTGGTTTGGACTTTCACCAGTTCATTAGTTATTGCACACTGGTTATTCCTGTGGCAGAATAGGATTGGCTAGCACGTGGTGGCAAAAATACCTGCTTTGCAATTGTGTTTGTAGCAGGAGATGGGCCAATGTCCAACATATTTGCACAGCTGGAACAGGCTGTGTTATTAAATGCACATAAAGGGGGATTAAAAATGACTTAAAGGGACAGTTTAATAACAATTAAACTTTCATGACTGAGATGGGGCATGCGATTTTAAACAGCTTTCCCATTTACTTTTATCATCAAATTTACCTCTTATCTCAGTACATTTTTATAGTTTTTCACAGCTAGACAATGCTAGTTCATGTGTGTCATATAGATACCTTTGTGCTCACTTCCGTGGAGTTATTTCAGAGTCAGCACTGATTGGCTAAATTGCAAGTCTGTCAAAAGAACTGAGATAAGCGGGCACTCTGCAGAGGCTCAGATACAAGGTAATCACAGAGGTAAAAAGTGTATTAATATAACTGTGTTGATTGTGCAAAACTGGGGAATGGGTAATAATCTATCTTTTTAAACAATAACAATTTTCAAGTAGACTATCCCTTTTAAAGAGTTAGAGAGCATTTTATTTTTGCACTTCTGCTAGCAGAAAACTATTTGTTTAACCATTGCAATGGTGTTAAGCACATACTTAAAATCATGTCTGTAGTGGCAATACACCGCCAATCCTAAGAAAGACGTGGGCAGCAGTTTGTTAACTGTATAATTTGCACCCCTAATTGACTCAGTGTTTGGAGTGACAGCTCCAAAACACTTGTGCATATTAATTGCTGCTCTAAAGCTGACTTGTAAAGCAATGTATCTAATCTTTTGTGTGTGTAATACATCTGTCACCTATAGAGCAATCTGTAATGCTATTTATCTAATCTGTTATGTTTGTAATATATCTGTCACCTATAGAACAATATGTAATGCTGTGTATCTAATCTGTTATGTTTGTAATATATCTGTCACATATAGAGCAATCTGTAATGCTGTGTATCTAATCTGTTATGTTTGTAATATATCTGTCACCTATAGAGCATCTGTAATGCTGTGTATCTAATATGTTATGTGTGTAATGTATCTGTCACCTATAGAACAATATGTAATGCTGTGTATCTAATCTGTTATAGTGTGTGTATTACATCTGTCACCTATAGAGCATCTGTAATGCTGTGTATCTAATCTGTTATGTGTGTAATATATCTGTCACCTATAGACCAATCTGTAATGCTGTGTATCTAATCTGTTGTGTGTGTAATGTATCTGTCACCTATAGAGCAATCTGTAATGCTGTGTATCTAATCTGTTATGTGTGTAATACATGTTTCACCTATAGAGCAATCTGTAATGCTGGTTATCTAATCTGTTATGTGTGTAATATATGTGTCACCTATAGAACAATCTGTAATGCTGTGTATCTAATCTGTTATGTGTGTAATACATGTGTGACCTATAGAACAATCTGTAATGCTGTGTTTCTAATCTGTTATAGTGTGTGTATTACATCTGTCACTCACCTATAGAGCAATTTGTAATGATATGTACCTAATCTGTTATGTGTGTATTACATCTGTCACCTATAGAGCAATCTGTAATGCTGGTTATCTAATCTGTTATGTGTGTAATACATGTGTCACCTATAGAACAATCTGTAATGCTGTGTTTCTAATCTGTTATAGTTTGTGTATTACATCTGTCACTCACCTATAGAGCAATTTGTAATGATATGTACCTAATCTGTTATGTGTGTATTACATCTGTCACCTATAGAGCAATCTGTAATGCTGTGCATCTAATCTGTTATGTGTGTAAACACGGTGCCTAAAAAACACAATATTAGGACCAACTAATGGGTGTTACTAAATGTTGTTATCAATTCATGACATGTTTACAATAAATAAATAAAATGTTTAAATGTTCAAACAGTTAATTATTAGATTTAATAAGATTTATTCAATAATAAATACCTATTAATAAGCATTCTAAAGACTGTATAGTTTCATCACTTAAAGGGACACTCAAGTCAAAATTTAACTTTTATTATACAGATAGAGCATGTGATTTTACACATCTTTCCAATTTACTTTCATTAAAAAAAAGTGCACAGTCTTTTTATATTTAAACTTTTTGAGTCACCAGTTCCTACTGAGCATGTGCAACAATTCACAGAATAAGCGTATATGCCTTTGTGATTGGCTGATGGCTGTCACATGGGACGTGTATGCATTTGTGATTGGCTAATGGCTGTCACATTGTACAGTGGGAGTGGAAATAGACAAAACTTTTAAAATTGTCCGAAAAAAAATCTACTGTTCATTTGAAGTTCAGACTAATGCTATTGCATTGTCTTGTTATCTTGCATTTGTTGATTATGCAAATCTACTGTGTTGACTGGTCCTTTAAACGTGTCATTTTAGCTATGTTTTAATTTTTTTTAGTAATCACACAAATAGTTGTATGCATTAACATACTGATGGATCAGAATCAAAAAAGTTACTGTTGGGAAAAAATCAGTCAATTACCAAGTTATACTGCTTAAAGGGATAGAAAGGTCAAAATTGAAACATACTTAAAGGGACATGAAACCCCAAATTTTTCTTTCATGATTCAGATAGAGAATACAATTTTAAACAACTTTCCATTTTACTTCTATTATTTAATTTGCTTCCTTCTCTTGTTATCCTTTGCTTAAAGGTTTATCTAGGCAAGCTCATGAGCAGCAGAGAATCTAGGTTCTAGTTGTTGATTGGTTGCTGCATATATATATATTGATTGTGATTGGCTCACCCATGAGTTCGGTTAGAAACCATTAGTGCATTGCTGCTCCTTCAACAAATGATACCAAGAGAATGAAACAAATTAGATAATAGAAGTAAATTAGAAAGTTGTTTAAAATTGTATTCTCTATCTGAATTATGGAAGAAAAAATTTGGGTTTCATTTCCCTTTAAATTAGCCAAAATGTTTCTAGTAAAAGTTATTACTGTTTGCATGCGGCATATGCACGTATCCTGTAAGGGCTTGTGCCACACCTCTCAGAAGGTCAGTTGTAACTTGTATGACACAAATTACGTCTTTACAGCAGTACACAGCATCTTTACCTCTCTGAGCACGTGCTCTCGCAGCATATGTGCATATGCCGCATACAAACAGTAATAACTTTTACTAGAGGCATTATTGCTAATGGAGGTAAATTACAAAAATGCTTCTATTTCAAATTGAATTGCATTTATTCACATTTCATTTTTGACCTTTCTATCCCTTTAAAACCGACCAAAATACATTTTTGAGAGGTCAAAGGTGAAGAGTTAAAAAATCATGTGAAAAGTTGCTGGACTGGGGCCCGATCCGATATGCAGCGTCGCCCGCAGAAGCCGGCGATGCCAAATTTTGCGCGGGTTTGGTATCCTATATACGGCGTAACCTAGAAGTTATGCTCGTATATTTCTGCCTTCGGCCGTAGTTTTTTGGCCCATAGACAGGTATACCAAACTCGCGCAGTTTGGTATCCAATATACAGCATAAGGACTTACGTGGCGAAAATGGAGAAATCTTACTCCACAAATTGCAGGCGTAGTAAGCCTTACGCTGTGTATTGGAGCCCCGTAGCTCCCTAAACTAGCTGCTAAATAAAACCTAACACCTAACGCATGCGCAATGTCTATCTACCTGTCAACTGTGATCCCCCGCCGCAATCCCTAATAAAGTATTTAACCCCTAAACCGGCGCTCCCGGGACCCCGCCGCCACCTACATTAAATGTATAACCCCATAATGTGAGCCTTTACCCCGCCGCCATCTATATTACCTACCTCCTAATGTGAGCCCCTTACACCGCCGCCATCTATATTACCTAACCCCTAATGTGAGCCCCTTACACCGCCGCCACCTACATTACCTACCCCCTAATGTGAGCTCCTACCCCGCCGCCAGCTATATTAAAATTATTAACCCCTAATTTAATCCCCCTACACCGCCGCCAGCTATATTAAATACATTAACCCCTAATCTAATCCCCCTAAAGTAATCACCTCTATTACCAGCCCTTAAAAGGGCCTTTTGCGTGACATTGCCCCAAAGTAACAGCTCTATTGCCAGCCCTTATAAGGGCTTTTTGCGGGGCATTGTCCTAAAGTAACCAGCTCTTTTACCAGCCCTTAAAAGGGCTTTTTGCGGGGCATTGTCACAAAGTAATCAGCTCTTTTGCATCTAATCTAAATCCCCCTACACCTCCGCCACCTATAATAAATGTATTACCCCCTTATCTAATCCCCCTACACCGCCGCCACCTATATTACATTATTAACCCCTAATCTAATCCCCCTACACCGCCGCCACCTATATTAACTATATCAACCCTAATTATATTAGGGTTAATATAGTTAATATAGTTATTATATTATATTATATTATATATATTAACTATATTAACCCTAATTATATTAGGGTTAATATAGTTAATATAGTTATTAGATTATATATATTAACTATATTAACCCTATCTAACCCTAACACCCCTAACTAAATTCTTATTAAAATAAATCTAATTAATATTAATATTATTAATTAAAATATTCATATTTAAAACTAAATACTTACCTATAAAATAAACCCTAAGATAGCTACAATATAATTAATAATTACATTGTAGCTATTTTAGGGTTTATATTTATTTTACAGGTAACTTGGTATTTATTTTAACTAGGTACAATAGCTATTAAATAGTTAATAACTATTTAATAGCTACCTAGTTAAAATAATTACCAATTTACCTGTAAAATAAATCCTAACCTAAGTTACAAATACACCTACACTATCAATAAATTAAATAAACTACAAATATCTAAACTAAACTACAATTAAATACACTAAACTAAATTACAAAAAAACAAACACTAAATTACAAAAAATAAAAAAAGATTACAAGAATTTTAAGCTAATAACAACTATTCTAAGCCCCCTAATAAAATAACAAAGCCCCCCAAAATAAAAAATTTTCCCTAATCTAAATTACAAAAGTTAACAGCTCTATTACCAGCCCTTAAAAGGGCCTTTTGTGGGGCATGCCCCAAAGTAATCAGCTCTTTTGCCTGTAAACCCCCCCCCCCCAATTACAACCCACCACCCACATACCCCTATTCTAACCCACCCAATCCCCCCTTAAAAAAACCTAAGTCTAACCCCCAAGTGCTCCTTACCTGTCCTGAAGACCGGCGGAGAAGGTCCTGTTCCAGGCGGAGAAGTCTTCTTCCAGGCGGCGACCTCTTCTTCTTCCAGGATCCAGCCGGCGCAGAGCAGAGGAGTTGAAGACCGATGACCGTGGAGCTGAAGACCGTCCATCTGGAACTGAAGACCAGCGATGCTGGAACTGAAGATCGGCAACACTGGAACCGAAGACCTCTGGAACTGAAGACCGGAGCCGGAACGTGGAGGATCCTCTTCATACGATCGCCGCCGTACACTGAATAGGAATTCAAGGTACGCGATTAAAAATGGCGTCCCTTGAATTCCTATTGGCTGATTTGAGCCTTCAAATACAAATCAGCCAATCGGATGCAAGCTACTTTAATTCTATTGGCTGATTTGAATAGCCAATAGAATAAGAGCTACTGTAATTCTATTGGCTGATTAGAATAGCCAATAGAATTACAGTTGCTCTTATTCTATTGGCTATTCAGGAGCTCATGGAACCCAAATTTGTTATTTCATGATTCACACAGAACATACCATTTTTAAAAAGTTTGCAATTTACTTCTGTTATCAAATTTGCTTTGCTCTCTTGTTATCCTTTGTTAAAAGTAAAACTAGGTAGGCTAATAGGAGCTCAGGAGCGCCGTGCACCTGTCTTTAGCAGTCTATGTATGTGGTGCCAGATGGCTAGAGACACGTGCACACTCCTGAGCTCACCTAAGATTACTTTTTAATAAAGAATACCAAGAGAACTAAGTAAAAATTTGCTAACAGAAGAACATTGGAAAGTTTTTTTAAAATGTCATGCTCCATTCAATCCATTTAAGTTTTATTTTTACTTTGCTATCCCTTTAAATATCGAGAATTTGTATTGCAACCTTTAATGCAATCCTAACCCTTTAATGCTATGGGTCCGATTTATCAAGGGCCGAATGGCCCCTGATGCCCCTGTTTCCGCTCGAGTCTTTAGGCTCGCCGGAAAACAGCAGTTATGAAGCAGCAGTCCTAATTGATTGACACCCCATTGATGGACACCCCCTGCTAGCAGACAATTGGCCGAGAATTTGCAGAGGGCGGCATTGCACAAGCAGATCACCAGATGATAAATTGGCCCCTATGTCTTTAAACCTTTTAATGGCCCTTAAAGTATAGGGATGTTTTTCACCAAGCCGATAATGAAAAAACGACGGTGATCACCTCAGCATTGACAGGAGCTCATCGCAGCTGTTAATATGTTGATAATTATTAATTCCTATGTGTTTAACCTAAAAAAATGGATAAACACACAGGTAAAAGCTTTTTTTTTTTGCAAACACATAACCAATGAGCCAATAAGAAATGTCAGTTGCCACCAATCCACCAGTGTTCTACCTGGGAGCTGCAATGCTTATGGTGTCATTTTACCTATGTGTTTAACCCCTTTGCATGGGGTTAAAGATGTTGTTAGCTGGGTCAGTAACAATAACATGCTATAATAAAGCATTACATTGTCTTTTAAACTCATTATATTGAAAGTCACCTTTTTTTATAAACTGTCACCTCCTAAATCTAAACCTTTATACATGTGACTGTGGCTAATGTATTGTCTCTGTGGTACTGAAAAGGTTAATCCGCCTTATTACTATAGGAAGTAGTGTTGCAAACACTGGGCACATTGCCCCCTCACTCCCTGTCCCATCTAGAGCTGTCTGGTACACAGAGTCCTAGTTTTGGGATGAAAGGTGCATTTAGTAATAAGAATGCCCCAATGTCTCACTCTGGGACACTCTGTGACAATACCACATCTTCATCCAACGCAACCGAAGACCTTCTAGGACATCCCCCTTTGTTTTAGTTTTTTTTTTTGCTGAATTTTAAGCAATTTGAAAGAAAATAATTGTTTCCTTAGTTTTAAAAGTTAGTATGTGATAAAGTATAATGAACATTATGAATCTACTATATCATCAGATATGAATATTTTACAAATGTATTGATATTATTGTATTTTAGAATCTGTCCTACCTTTTCCTTGATGTGTCTCACTATAAAATGAATATTTTACAGATATGATAGACTTGTGTCTGATAGGTTAGGGTATATAGTCACATGGTTTAGAAGTAAGAAACCTATTGTGTGCTGTGAGTTAAAGGGACAGTCTACTTTAACATTTTTATTGTTTAAAACGATAGCTAATCCCTTTATTACCCATTTCCCAGTTTTGCATAACCAACACAGTTATATTAATATACTCTTTACCTCTGTGATTACCTTGTATCTAAGCCTCTGCAGATTACCCACTTATTTTAGTTCTTTTGGTAGACTTGTATTTTAGCCAATCAGTGCTGACTCCTAAAAAAAACTCCACGGGAGTGAGTACAATGTTATCTATATGGTACACATGAACTAGCACTGTCTAGCTGTGAAAAACTGTCAACATTAGATAAGAGGTGGTCTTCAAGGGTTTAGAGATTAGCATATAATTCTACCTAGGTTTAGCTTTCAGATAAGAATCCTGTGCAATATTCTTGTTTGTCAGACTTTGACTTTAATGATTTCAAATCATCTGTATTTATTTTAATGACACCAGTTTCCTTGAGAATATAAAGGATCCTAAAGTAAATATGTTTGCATAGGTTTTAGAGTGTTAAAGGGACAGTATACTTTAAAATTGTTTTTCCCTTAAAGGGACAGTTTACTCAAAAAATGTCTCCCCTTTAATTTGTTCCCAATGATCCACTTTACCTGCTGGAGTGTATTAAATTGTTTACAAGTAGCTCCTTTACCCTTATATCGGCATTTGGAATAGTTGATTTAGCATGTGGTATCCCCACCTATTCTGAAAGTTTGTGGCCGCAGGTCCAACTTATAGATAAGCTTTGTAAACACAGCCATCAGAAGAAATTACACTCCCAGTGGGATATAGCAGAGATAAGGTAATAAAATGTTGATTTTCCATTGTTCTCTCCAAGTACTGGTGATTGTTTTATGGACAGATATAAGATAAAGAAGCAGGTATATGTACACAATGTGATACAGTAATGAGATCTAATTATACCTACAAGCTCAACCCATTTTATTAGGTTGTGGCTTCAAAACAAAAAATCAGAGCTTTAAAATACACAAATAAACCTTAAAAAACTAATTTTCATACAATTTTTACTCTGCAGTTGGTAAAAAAAGCAATTGTAAACACATTAAGGGAAAAACTATTTTACAGTATACTGTCCCTTTAATGTGTTTCCAATTATTTTTTTTAACCAGCTTCAGAGTATAATATGTATGAGATTTGCTTTTTAAGGCTTATTTGTGTATATGAATTAGCTGATTTTGTGTTTTGAAGCCACAACCTAATAAAATGGGTTGAGCTTGTAGGTATAATCAGATCTCATTACTTTATCACATTGTGTACATATACATGTGTCTTTATCTTATATCTGTAGGTATAATCAGATCTCATTACTGTATCACACTGTGTACATATACATGTGTCTTTATCTTATATCTGTAGGTATAATCAGATCTCATTACTGTATCACATTGTGTACATATACATGTGTCTTTATCTTATATCTGTAGGTATAATCAGATCTCATTACTTTATCACACTGTGTACATATACATGTGTCTTTATCTTATATCTGTAGGTATAATCAGATCTCATTACTTTATCACATTGTGTACATATACATGTGTCTTTATCTTATATCTGTAGGTATAATCAGATCTCATTACTTTATCACATTGAGGTCTATTTATCAATACTTCAACTAAGAATACGCTTGTATTTCGCGTCAAAGTAGACGCAAAGTTGATCCACCGTATTTAATAAAGTCTCAACATCGTCAACTGTTGGAATGTTCGACGTGATATAAACTCCCGTGAGATTAATCCGACGCATATCGATGCTTGCGGTCTTCGATCGTAATATAGATGATCTGCATTCTTATTTTACGAAATTGTAGCGTAATCTGATGATTCGCCTTCACATTCGATCCTATTTAAACGTCTACAAAATGTATAAAATATTTAACTTTCTGGATCGCGTCTTCTCCAACGCAGCGTATCTATCGTTCAAACCGACACCTTTAAGGTCGCGAATGCCATAGGAATCAATGGTTTTGAAGGTTTTTTTTCCATCGAAAACAGATCATGAACATACTAAATTTGCACGACTTTTTAGTCTGTGAAGGATGATGAATAAATTATCAGAATCAAGTTATAAATAAAAATATTAATGTGCCTATTATCGTTTGTGTTAAAATATTATTTTTTGTGATATATATACAGGGAGTGCAGAATTATTAGGCAAGTTGTATTTTTGAGGATTAATTTTATTATTGAACAACAACCATGTTCTCAATGAACCCAAAAAACTCATTAATATCAAAGCTGAATAGCTTTGGAAGTAGTTTTTAGTTTGTTTTTAGTTATAGCTATTTTAGGGGGATATCTGTGTGTGCAGGTGACTATTACTGTGCATAATTATTAGGCAACTTAACAAAAAACAAATATATACCCATTTCAATTATTTATTTTTACCAGTGAAACCAATATAACATCTCAACATTCACAAATATACATTTCTGACATTCAAAAACATAACAAAAACAAATCAGTGACCAATATAGCCACCTTTCTTTGCAAGGACACTCAAAAGCCTGCCATCCATGGATTCTGTCAGTGTTTTGATCTGTTCACCATCAACATTGCGTGCAGCAGCAACCACAGCCTCCCAGACACTGTTCAGAGAGGTGTACTGTTTTCCCTCCTTGTAAATCTCACATTTGATGATGGACCACAGGTTCTCAATGGGGTTCAGATCAGGTGAACAAGGAGGCCATGTCATTAGATTTTCTTCTTTTATACCCTTTCTTGCCAGCCACGCTGTGGAGTACTTGGACGCGTGTGATGGAGCATTGTCCTGCATGAAAATCATGTTTTTCTTGAAGGATGCAGACTTCTTCCTGTACCACTGCTTGAAGAAGGTGTCTTCCAGAAACTGGCAGTAGGACTGGGAGTTGAGCTTGACTCCATCCTCAACCCGAAAAGGCCCCACAAGCTCATCTTTGATGATACCAGCCCAAACCAGTACTCCACCTCCACCTTGCTGGCGTCTGAGTCGGACTGGAGCTCTCTGCCCTTTACCAATCCAGTCACGGGCCCATCCATCTGGCCCATCAAGACTCACTCTCATTTCATCAGTCAATAAAACCTTAGAAAAATCAGTCTTGAGATATTTCTTGGCCCAGTCTTGACGTTTCAGCTTGTGTGTCTTGTTCAGTGGTGGTCGTCTTTCAGCCTTTCTTACCTTGGCCATGTCTCTGAGTATTGCACACCTTGTGCTTTTGGGCACTCCAGTGATGTTGCAGCTCTGAAATATGGCAAAACTGGTGGCAAGTGGCATCTTGGCAGCTGCACGCTTGACTTTTCTCAGTTCATGGGCAGTTATTTTGCGCCTTGGTTTTTCCACACGCTTCTTGCGACCCTGTTGACTATTTTGAATGAAACGCTTGATTGTTCGATGATCACGCTTCAGAAGCTTTGCAATTTTAAGAGTGCTGTATCCCTCTGCAAGATATCTCACTATTTTTTACTTTTCTGAGCCTGTCAAGTCCTTCTTTTGACCCATTTTGCCAAAGGAAAGGTAGTTGCCTAATAATTATGCACACCTGATATAGGGTGTTGATGTCATTAGACCACACCCCTTCTCATTACAGAGATGCACATCACCTAATATGCTTAATTGGTAGTAGGCTTTCTAGCCTATACAGCTTGGAGTAAGACAACATGCATAAAGAGGATGATGTGGTCAAAATACTCATTTGCCTAATAATTCTGCACTCCCTGTATATATATATATATATATATATATATATATATAAAAATACATATCTATACATATATAAATATATATCGTTAGAGATATATATACATAAATATATATATTTTTAAAATATAGATATAGATATATCTATATCTTATCTATATATACAGTATATGTATATATATATAAAATATTGCACTCTCTTTATCAATATATATATATATATATATTTATATAGATAGATAAAGATATCGCTATATATATATGTATCTATATAAAATATATCTATATCAAGAAGTATATTATCAGAGATATGTTCAATGGTATGAATACAGTTGCAATAAGAAGAATAAAAAGTATTCATATGATATACATGCAAGGTCAAAAATGGTATATATAAGGATATTCGCGACATCGAATACTCTTTTCTTTCATGTAATTGGCAAGAGTCCATGAGCTATTGACGTATGGGATATACAATCCTACCAGGAGGGGCAAAGTTTCCCAAACCTCAAAATGCCTATAAATACACCCCTCACCACATCCACAATTCAGTTTTACAAACGTTGCCTCCTATGGAGGTGGTGAAGTAAGTTTGTGCTAAGATTTCTACGTTGATATGCGCTTCTCAGCATTTTGAAGCCTGATTCCTCTCGGAGTACAGCGAATGTCAGAGGGATGTGAAGGGAGTATCACCTATTGAATGCAATTGTTTTCCTCACGGGGGATCTATTTCATAGGTTCTCTGTTATCGGTCGTAGAGATTCATCTCCTACCTCCCTTTTCAGATCGACGATATACTCTCATATTCCATTACCTCTACTGATAACCGTTTCAGTACTGGTTTGGCTATCTGCTATATGTGGATGGGTGTCTTTTGGTAAGTATGTTTTCATTACTTAAGACACTCTCAGCTATGGTTTGGCACTTTATGTATTTATATAAAGTTCTAAATATATGTATTGTACTTATATTTGCCATGATTCAGGTTTCCGGCGACATCGAATACTCTTATTTAACAAAAGTCTGATGCTCATCACGTCTTATTTAACAAAAGTTTTCAAAATAGTTTTTAATAAATAGGAGTGTCGTATGTAGATCCGCGACAGCGATGTCTGGCGAGCGTATTGACGCCGGCGAATGCACTGAGATTGACGCTTTGATACATAGAGGCCATTGTGTATATATACCTGATTCTTTATCTTATATCTGTCCATAAACTAATCACCAATACTTAGAGAGAACAATGGAAAATTAACATTTTATTACCTTATCTCTTCTATAACCCACTGGGAGTGTAATTTCTTCTACTGGCTGTGTTAAAGGGACAGTCTAGTATAAATTAAACTTTCATTATTCAGATAGGACTTTTAATTTTAATCAACTTTCCAATTTACTTTTATGATCAAATTTCTCTTGGTATTCTTAGTTTAAACTAAACATAGGTAGGCTCATATGCTAATTCTCTAAGCCTTTGAGGGCTGCCTCTTATCACATGCTTTTTAAATCTCTTTTCAGCACAAAGAGACAGAAAGTACACGTGGGCCATATAGCTAACACTGTGTTCAGGCACAGGGGGTTATTTAAAGGGACAGTCAACACCAGAATTTTTGTTGTTTAAAAAGATAGATAATCCCTTTATTACCCATTCCTCAGTTTTGCAAAACCAACACTGTTATATTAATACACTTTTTACTTTTGTGACTAACTTTTATATAAGCATCTTCTGACCGCCCCTAATCACATGACTTTTAGTTATTATCTATTGACTTGCATTTTAGCCAATTAGTGAAGTGTCTGCCACTAGCCACGGGCGTAATCACAATGCTGTCTATATGGCCTACATGAGCTTGCTCTCCCCTGCTGTGAAAAGTAAATAAAATAGAGGCAGCCTTCAAGGGCTCAGAAATTATCATATGTGCCTTCCTAGGTTTGCTTTCAACGAGAATACCAAGAGAACAAAGCAAAATTGTTGATAAAAGTAAATTGGAAAGTTGTTTAAAATTACATGCCCTATTTGAAAAATGAAAGTTTTTTTTGGACTTGACTGTCCCTTTAAGATTTAGCACAAAACAATACTAAATTTAAGACAATAGATAATAAACAGTCACAGTCATCTGATCAGGGGGCTGGAAGAAAGGTTCCTAGATACAAGCTAATCACAGAGGTAAAAAGTATATTAATATAACTGTGTTGGTTATGCAAAACTGGGGAATGGGTAATAAAGGGATTATCTATCTTTTAAAACAATAACAATTCTATGGTAGACTGTCCAGTGACATGCAGTCATAGGAGGCAGGTGAGTCAGCGCCTCACCTGTCCTATGAGTGCAATTACAGTTTTTTAAATAATGTTTTATAAACTAATATATATTTTTTAAAGTTTTTTATTAAATATTTTTTGGGGTATCTTAAGGTACCAACCCCTACCCCCCACCCCCTGTGGCAAAACAGTCAGTTAACTATTTTGTTGAGGACCGATTAGATTCCATTTTCATACCATATACATATCCATATTGCACAAAGAAGGAGAGGCTGTTAGCCATTCAGCTCCCCCTCTATTGCGCAATATGGATATGTGTGAGCAAATGAACATCTAGACACTGCCACCCAGTGGTGCTTGAGGCTTATGTCTCATTTAGTTTGCGCGGCCCATATGCTCAATGAGGCTATGTCGGTAATCAGCCGCTGGAAGAGCAGCCCAGCCAATCAGCGCCCTCTACCAAGTTGTTTGGGCAAGAAAGAGCCGACAGAGGCGCAGAGTGAGACGCCCCAGTGAGCTGCCATGTGTGGGTGACGTGGGGTTGGTGCGGAGTAGACTGCGGAGGAGGAGCAAACTAGTAAAGAAGTTCTCTGTCTCAGTCAGACATAGCCAGCCCAGCCGTTAGCCAACTAACTTCTAGTCTTGCAGACAGTCTGCCGAGCCGCACCTCCCACCGGCAGCGATGAGGACCGGACCTGGACGAGTTTGCCATCATGCCACTGTTGCCGAGGAGGTAACATACTAATATTTACCTGTATAGCCCTCTCTCTGAATATCTATATAACACCTCCTATGACTTTCTGTCCCCCACCTGCATTGTCTGTCACTTTTCAGTCACTGTACAGTAAACTTCTTTTATTTCTTAAAACAAATGTGCCATCTTATTATATTACACTGAATTACAATTATTCATCTGCTCTAAATAGAGAAGCAGTCACCTGTAATACAACAGCAGTAGAAGGACAATATCAATAAGAAAAGCCATATGGTGCTGCTAAAAGATGGCGACCCAGCACACATTTTATCAACATGGCTCAATACAGCTTTTTTGGTTGTTTGCGGGAATTACTAAGTCTGAGGCTAAATTAAAAAAGTAACATTAAAGTGAATGTCAATTTTTTAAGTTCAGAAAGTATGAGTAAATAGCTAATAAGTATATTAAACGAAGTGCAACTTTCATTTTGTCATAAGATGTATAATAAAAATTTTATATACATTTGCAAACATTGTTATTTGTGTATACCTGCTCCTCCCACTCTCAACTTCCTTACTCTGTTCAATATTACATATACAGCGGTCCCACCCACTGTTTACGTAGTGGCAATGCGCGCCCCCGTCTCTGCTCAACACTGCGCATGCGTCAAACCCCGAAATCCGCTGTCAATCAACATAGTATTCAGTGAATGAATACATTCACTGAATACTATTGTTGGCTATAGAAGCAAATCATCTCCTCCGAATTTCCATAATATTTAGACGTTTCATTAGATAATAAAGGGATGAAATAAACTTTATCATTTATATATATATATATATATGATGATATTTGCAAATTGTTCCAATCATAACATAAATCTTTTAATGTATAAATATATAACTTATAGCTTTTGGATTTATTGTTATCTTATTGTAGAATACGGAGCCCATTTCAAAATATACTTACCGGGCACTATAATATTTGGAGAATGAATGAAGTCTGTGAAGTTTGCAAATGCGCATGCGCGAAATGTGAACAAGCTTCATATAAGATGATCGGTAGAGCTGTCAAACGCAAGCGCAATACAGATGCGTGACGACATATAAAGGGGGTGGGTCCCCCCGTGGTTAATAACATTATTGGTTGTAAGGAGCGTGACTAAAAATGACAATGATTAATCGAAAATGCCGGGCGGAGGATACGTATGACAGATGCAAGGATATAAAGATTAAAAATGACGGTACATATGATGTTTAAAAAAAAATCATGAATTAAACTCATGTTATTTAAACCTAACTGTTACGCCGAACTCTTGCGAGCTACCCGAGTTTACATTCACTTTAAATATAGAAATAAGGACATGAAATGGCTGAAATATTTGCCTAAGTTTGAGATTTCCTTCTCATAGGCATAAATGTAACCAGAAGTAACAGATTTGCATTTTGGGCTGTGTTATATGATTAACTATGTAAGTTACTTTACACTAAAACTATTTACCCTAAATTGTGCACATTGTTTTTGTAATATTAATTGTTTTAATATGATTGTAGAGTATAATAATGCAGCTTTTCCTCTCCAAATTAGGGCCAGCCCTACTTTGAATTGCAAAAAGAGTATTTTCTTTTGTTTCAGTGTTGTTGGATTTTCTCATTTATCTTTCTGTTTGCATTTTTATTCAAGTGCCTTCATTGATATCTGAACTAGAGCACAGTTGAAATAGTCAGCTTTCTTAAAGCCAGGCATTGTGATTTTCCTGGCAGTGCTTTGGTCATTTTAAGCTGGAAACAGGTTTTCTGACCTTATTACTGGCAGTGGTGAAATAGCTACTTAATAATTAAGATCCCTTAAGGGAAACAAGTCATTTATAATGAACCTATCATTGTAGCTCTTATTGGTCAAGAGTTGATCTTTTTAGTAAAAATACAAATTTAAATTTCTTACAATACTTGGTTTTTAAACCACTAAATGGCTGCATATTTCATCAACTGTATGAAGCAACATAACATACTTATTACTAAATGTTTTCATTTGTAGTTTGTGTTACAGCATGTATGTATCTGTGTGTGTTATATGAGTATGTTTATATGCATGTATAACGAGTGTGTGTGAGAATATATGTGTGACTGTGTATCTATGTGTGTATATACAGTACAAAGTATGTTTATATACATGTATACTGTTATATACAGTTTATATATTTGTTTTTTACTAAGTATAGCGTTTTTAAAAGAGGCAGGTTGCTATAACTGGGCCAAAAGTTGAGTAAACTGTTAGCATTATAAAAATCCCAATAACACATTTTACCCCAAAGCTTCCACAGTCCACCTCAAAATGTGTGGTTTCCTGTGCATATGTTTTGTGTTAGAGGGTATATGTCGATGTATGTGTTGTGTGTGCATGTAGGAGCCTTTGTGTGTGCATGAAAAAGCCTTTGTGTGTGCATGTAGGAGCCTTTGTGTGTGCATGTAAGAGCCTTTGTGTGTGCACATGTGAATGTCTGTGAGTTCATGTTTAAGTGTAGATGTTGGGAACTTGGGACTCTGTTCATGCATGTGAGTGCCTCTTGTTGCTTGTCTGTGTATTATGGTGCTTGGCTTTGTATTTGTGCACACATGATGCCTGCTTGAAGTAATGTGTCTTTGTCTCTGAATGCCTGTTTGTATATGTTCCTATATACACACACAACACACGTCCTATGTAAATGTGCTTGTGGGTATCAGGCGTTTGTGTATGTATTATGTGTGTGCATGTGAATGTCAATAGGTGTGTGTTGTGTGTGTGCATGTGGATACATCTAGGGGCCTGTTTGAATGAATTTAGATGTATGTAGGTGCCTGTATGTGAATGTTTGGGGTTTCCTGTGTATATATATATATATATATATAGTGGATGTCCACTGATTTATATGGCACTGAGGAGGTTAAGGAATAATACAGGTATAAATCAGTATTATTCCTCAACCTTTTGAGTGGCAAATATCCTTAGTGTAGAAATGTTTTCAAAGTGCACTATACCTGTATACATTTTCCATATAAAATTAAAAGAAATGTGAAATAAATATGTGTCTTTACTCTTGATAAACATGGATTGATAAAACAAGAGAGAAAAATAATCAGATATTTTTCAGTTTTAAGGCATTATTTTAAGATTAAAAGGGACAGTCTACTCCAGAATTTTTATTGTTTAAAAAGATAGGTTATATTAATATACTTTTTTCCCCTTTTATATCTAAGCCTCTGCAGACTGCCCCCTTTCAGTTCTTTTGACAGACTTGCATTTTAGCCAATCAGTGCCCTCTCATAAGTAACTTAATGGGCAGGAGCACAATGTTATCTATATGGAATACAGGAATTAACGCTTGCAAGCTATTAAAAACTATCAAATACATTCTGATATGAGGCAGCCTTCAATGGCTTAGGAATTAGTATATAAGCCTACTTAGAAAATTGGAGAAAAAAAATTAAAGTTGCATGCCCTAACTGATTCATGAACATTTAATATGAACTAGACTGTGCCTTTAAGTGAGGATCATTCAACATAATTTTAGAAGGGTTAGAAAAACACAAAACAATCAAATCGACTTCCAGATGGAAATATATATATATATATATATATATATATCTCAAAATAACAAGAGTATTGCATTGAGCAATGGTACTTTTTTATTGGACTAACTATACATTTATAAGATGACAATAATGCAATACTCTTGTTATTTTGATATCTAAATCTCTGGACTAACACGGCTACTCCAATCAACGTATATATATATATATATATATATATATATGTCATTGCCTCACCAACCACTAACCCCACTGCACGTCACTGAGACTGTAATACAGCTTGCAAAAACATTCAGGATGAGTGGGAATACCACAGGCTAAATTATCTATTTCAAATGCCAATATAAGGTTAATGGAAATACTTGTAAACAATTTAATACACTCCAGCAGGTAAAGTGGATGATTGGGAACAAATTAAAGGGGAGAAATGTTTTGAGTAAACTGTCCCTTTAAGCTGGAGAATGTGGAAATATGTTGTTGCTATTTCATTTGACCGTTTCATCTGTCCCCTGCTTGGCAAACACTACAGTCCTGGCCAGATTCCACTTCTTGCCTCTCATGTGCCGCACATTACACACCCAGGGAAGACACAAGAGTCATGCTTAGTGTGACATTAACCAGGAACATTCCTGTCATCGAGAAAAGGACACAGCACTTGTAATTCTCGCCCACTGTGGCTGAGCTGCTCTGATTTGTCAATGCAGGACTTGTGCTCTGTATGTGTCATATGTGCGTGATTTACTCTGGGCATTAGTAACACATTGTGATGGATTCCATAAAGCTTACTTTAAAATGAGCTGCTAATGTGAGCTTCACTGGAGCTATGAGGTCCTTTGTGAACGCTTTAAAGGGATAGTATAGTAAAAATTAAACTTTCATGATTCAGAAAGAGCAGCAATTTTAAGCTACTTTCTTATTTACTCCTATTATAATTTTTTCTCTCTTGGTATTTTTATTTGAAAAAAAAAAACAGGAATGTAAGCATAGGAGCAGGCCTATTTTTGGTTCAGAACCTGGGTAGCACTTTCTGATTGGTATAAATGTAGCGACCAATCAGCAAGCGCTACCCATGTGCTGAACCAAAAATGGGCTGGCTCCTAAACTTACATTCAAATATAGATACCAAGAGAACAAAGAAAAATTGATAATAGGAGTAAACTAGAAAGTTGCTTAAAATTGCTGCTCTATCTGAATCATGAATTTTGACTAGACTATCCCATTAAATTCTGCTGCAATCGCTATTGCTCGCTTACGCAATTTCTAGCCAGGCAAAAAAAGGACAGGAATAAACCCACAAATCCAGAATTCTACAATCCAGAACTATTCAGAAATCCATACTTTTTATCATTTCCCCCTGCAAATAAGTCATTCTCTTCTCTGCCTGTATTTTTTGGTTTGTTTGTTTTTTGTGTTCTATAATGTTAAATGCTAGTGTATATTTATTTAATGCTAGTGTATATGTATTTAATGCTAGTGTATATGTATTTAATGCTAGAGTATATTTATTAAATGCTAGTGTATATGTATTTAATGCTAGAGTATATTTATTTAATGCTAGTGTATATGTATTTAATGCTAGTGTATATTTATTAAATGCTAGTGTATATGTATTTAATGCTAGTGTATATTTATTAAATGCTAGTGTATATGTATTTAATGCTAGAGTATATTTATTTAATGCTAGTGTATATGTATTTAATGCTAGTGTATATTTATTTAATGCTAGTGTATATGTATTTAATGCTAGTGTATATGTATTTAATGCTAGTGTATATTTATTAAATGCTAGTGTATATGTATTTAATGCTAGAGTATATTTATTTAATGCTAGTGTATATGTATTTAATGCTAGTGTATATTTATTAAATGCTAGTGTATATGTATTTAATGCTAGTGTATATTTATTAAATGCTAGTGTATATGTATTTAATGCTAGAGTATATTTATTTAATGCTAGTGTATATGTATTTAATGCTAGTGTATATTTATTAAATGCTAGTGTATATGTATTTAATGCTAGTGTATATGTATTTAATGCTAGTGTATATTTATTAAATGCTAGTGTATATGTATTTAATGCTAGTGTATATTTATTAAATGCTAGTGTATATGTATTTAATGCTAGAGTATATTTATTTAATGCTAGTGTATATGTATTTAATGCTAGTGTATATTTATGTAATGTTAGTGTATATGTATTTAATCCTAGTGTATATTTATGTAATGTTAGTGTATATGTATTTAATGCTAGTGTATATGTATTTAATGCTAGTGTATATTTATGTAATGTTAGTGTAAATATATTTAATGCTAGTGTATATGTATTTAATGCTAGTGTATATTAATTTAATGCTAGTGTATATGTATTTAATGCTAGTGTATATTTATTTAT
The DNA here is from genome assembly GCF_027579735.1 of Bombina bombina. NCBI lineage: Eukaryota > Metazoa > Chordata > Amphibia > Anura > Bombinatoridae > Bombina > Bombina bombina. The sequence continues at coordinate 261,997,056 of NC_069505.1, read as the reverse complement.
AGGGTCAGTAAAGACAAAATTAAACTTTCATGATTCAGACAGAGCATAAAATGTTAAACAACTTTCTAGTTTACTTCTATTATCTAATTTGTTTTGCTTTCTTGTTATCCATTGTTGAAAAGCATACCAATTTATGCTCAGGAAGCTAGGTGCTCATTGGTGGCTGCATTTATATGCCTCTTGTAATTTTCTCACCTGATGTGTTCAGCTAGCTCACAGTAGGGCATTGCTGTTCATTCAATAAAGGAGAACAAGAGAATTAATCAAATTTGATAATTGAAGTAAATTAGAAAGCTATCCTTTCTGGATTAAGAAAAAAAATTGTGTTTCATCCCTCTTTAAAGCAACAACTATTAGCTTTCAGGTTACAGTACTGTACTATCTCTCTGATGGTACTATGTATAAATAAGTATTAAATGATATAAAACTACCTTTAGGCTGCATGTATAGGCTGTGTTATGACATGCAAATATTGGGTAAATGGCAGAAGCTATTGTTGTTTACACTTGGGAGCCGATTTATCAAGGGCCGAATGGCCCCTGATGCCCCTGTTTCCGCGTGCCGGAAACAGCAGTCATGAAGCTGCAGACATCAATCTGCCCGATCCTATATGAACAGGCTGATTGACACCCCCTGCTAGCGGCCGATTGGCTGACGCCATTCAGCGATGTGTCTGTTGGACATGATCACTACAGCGCATTATGTCGGACAGACATTGATAAATCGGCCCCAATGTCCCATCCTCCTGTCCCATCTTACAGATACAAATATACAAATATTCAGACCTTTTCCGGTCCCATGCAGTTTGGATAGAGAGTTTTGTACCTGTACTTGTTTTATTCAGCTTTTATTTACAATATTATAACGTGAGAAATGAACAAGGTTTAAGGTTCTCCTACCAGATACAGAAGAATGCAGATTAGCTCTCCTGGTGCTCAGTCCGAGAAAACTTGTGTGTCATCTGACACGGTTGTCTCATATACAAGGTAATCCTGTTTAAGAATATGAAATTACTGTAACTTACAATCACAAAAATGTGCAATAAAAACACATTTCTAGATGACACAGTTGTGATTTCAGTTTTCTCCAGATCTCATTAGCTGTACACAATATCACATATCTGTCTATTAAATGCATAAACAAATGTAAATATATGTCCCCCCACTGCTGAGGGACTATACAATAGTGATGACTATAGGTTTAATGAATCTAGGCCATAGGTTTAATGAATCTAGGCCATATATACATATACACATCTAAAATGGCATCTGCTGACATTTTTGAGTAGATGGCATGTGTGCAAGTTAAAAGAATTATTCCAAACATCTTAGAGTTGAAAAATGAGACGACAGTGAAATAACAGAAACACATTTGTGCGGTGGCAATCTCTTTTGAAGGTTGCCTCAAGCATTGCACATGAACGGTGGAACAGTGGAAGACGGATGCTGCACATGCGTAATACTCATGGCGACCTTACCAAAGATGATAGGTAAGGTTGCCGGCTGACCGGTATTTATAATAGGCAGAAACAGGTGCTCCTCTATAGAGAGTGCCTGTAGGGACATGGCTACTCTGCCTTATTATAAATCCGGCCATGATCAACACCCTTTATCTGTTGAATTTAATGTGTTGATTTTTTTGTTGAAATTAAGTACAGAACTCGTGTTTGGGGCGATAGTGATGGTCGAGGTCAGTGGCGTCCTCCATATATCATATGATTGACTTATTCTCCATCTGCTTCTGATCTGATCTAACTTTTCCCAATTCGGAATATCGTTACCGCTTGCATTGTAATCACTCTAAACGTGAAAAATGCATATGTGAGCCAAAAAAACAGTCGATAAACGGGATTGGAATGACTGGAAAAGACCCCAATATGCCTATTAGTTAGAGGTTGTATTTTTTGTACCAACAAACAGATGAAGGGATAACAATATTTTACTGGTAATTTTTAGCAGCAATCATAACATTTCTATGGATATTTAACTAAAAAATGGCAAATGTATTTAAAATATTTTAGATTTGAGTTGTATTTAAAAGATCTACAAGTCTACATAATATTTTTGTTGCATAAAAAAGTCAAATAAATATTTAATTAGCATTTCTCAGTAGTTTAAAACAAAAGCTAGTCAGTGAAAATTGTCCAAATGAACTTCTCTCTTAAGACATAAGATGGTTGGTGTCTTTGTGCTTGCTAGGATGATTAGGCCAAACTGGTTTAAAGGGGCATTTTACTAAAAAAAAAACATCATTCATATGAAAGATTAGCAGTTTTGCAAGAATGCTTTTAAAAATGGTGTCTATCAGAATCCTCCAGAAAAACTAATGATTTGTCTACAAGAAGCCACATAGGCATTAATTCTTATTTTCTGTTGAAAATCATTAGATACGTTTTTTAAAGGACTGTATACGACCCCGTTGTTATACATTGTGCAAACACTGCTGCCCTCTAGTGCTCAAAAGGATTCTTGCACAACTGCTGCCATTTAGGGCTTCAGGCATGTGCTAGCGACTTAGATATTATCTTCAAGAAAGGATCCCACAAGAATAAAGTAAATTTGATAAAGGAAGTAAACTTGGAACATTTTTAAAAACTATGTCATCTATGTGAATTGTGAAAAAAAGTCAGGTTTCATGTCCATTTAATTTATTTCAATAATCCAGAAGTACTGTGAAGGGTGATGAGCATATGAGGCTGTGTGTATCAAAACACAGTGACACAAGAAGAGACAACTGGTCATCTACTGCTTGTGCCAACACAAATTATCCGACAGCAACAAGATATGCCAGCGTCTGGCAACAAAATATCAGGGACGCTTTGCTCCAGGGTTTTCCCAGCAGAGTATGTCCCTAGGTGTCAGTGGCACCAAATAGCACAGCAATTTGCAGAATGTCCCAGAGCATTTTATGCTTACAGACAGCAATAAAAGAAAAAGCCAATAGACTGGCTTCCCATAGACCTTGTGCTTCTTGGGGCCACATTTTGCCCTTTCATTGATTACCGTAAGGTCCTACCTCTACAGTATTTACCTGAGAAAGGCCTGTTATCATAGTCAGTAAGGAGCAAGTGCTTCTGGGTAGAGAATTTTAGGGCAGAGGAAGAGCTATAGCAGACAGATAACTGCAGGAAGTTGGGGTTGTTTGTCTGGTTCTGGACATGAGTGACAACTCACCTCAGGTAGATGTTGTAATAACTCCACATTCTATATTTTATAATGCCACAGATGTTACCCCTGATAACTGTTGTAAGCTTCTACATATCATCTGGTCATTTCAGGCTTGATAATTAATTTGCCCTGCAGCCCTGTCAATCAAGCAAAAGTCTGGGCAGCAAAAAGAGCAAAGAAGAGTGAGAAAACTGATACAGATTAAGGAGACAAACAGTTCTGGTTCAGTGTAAGCTGACATGGCCCCTTTTAAGGCACTGACATCAGCTTCTGAGGTCAAGGCAGGTGGCAAAATAAATGCATAGCATAAATAAAGTGTGAGATCATTTAATAACAAGCTCATATAGGTATCTATAGACATGGCATTATACATATATATAGAGAGTATATATTATACTTCTTGCAATTGGAGCTTTTACAGGCCGTGTGTTTGACATACATCATATTGTAATTCCTTCTCTATGGGTGAATTCTACCCATGCTGTACACTTGTGGTCCTCGGAGCGACCCGTTACAAGGGGAGTACTTTGTAGTCTTGTTATATACTGTTACAATTATGTATTTATTTGTTATGATATAAAGACATATATAGCCAATTTCATAAAGATATATATATAGAGAGAGAGAACACCAGGAATATATGAATAAGTTTGTATAAGAATATATACACAATCACATACAGATAAAAATGAGGAATGACACTTCAGATAGATACTTACTGCTCTACATACAACCACAGGGTTCTTACATAATATTAACAATTTCACTTGTAAATTACTGTGATTTGTTGGTCACCAAATAAAGTTGTGTTTTGTTTGGATCCCAGGGAACTTCTCATCAATAGCTGCTGGAGCAGTGCTTGATCATATCAGGTGCCTTCATCTAGGGACTGGAACCTACATTTGTGACTCAGAATTTCATAATAGAAGTAAACTGGAAAGTTGCTTACAATTACATGTTCTATAGGAATCATGCAAATGTAATTATTAATTTACTGTCCCTTTATTATTATTATTATTATTATTGTTATTATTATTATTATTACTATTATTATTGTTGTTGTTACTATTATTGTTATTATTATTACTATTATTATTATTATTATTATTGTTATTATTACTATTATTATTATTACTATTATTATTGTTGTTATTACTATTATTACTTCTATTATTAGTACTATTATTATTGTTGTTATTAATATTATTATTATTTTTATTATTATTATTATTACTATTATTGATATTATTATTACTATTATTATTATTATTAGTAGTAGTAGTAGTAGTACTATTATTGTTATTATTTTTATTATTATTAGTAGTAGTAGTACTATTATTATTATTGTTACTATTATTGTGATTATTGTTACTATTATTATTATTACTATTATACATACATTTAGTTACCATAACACAGCTTTATTAGCATATTGTCTTTCAGTACTATTTTCATTTCATTACTCTCATTCCATACGGCCTGCGGACCTTCACTGGCACCTTTAGATATTTTTGCATCTTCATCTAGTTGTGAGATTTCTTATTTATATTGTGGACTTTTGATGTTGTTGTTTTTAATTTTTAATTCTTACATTTGTTTTGCATTAAACAAAGAAGAATATGATTGGCTGTTTAAAGTTGAAACCTCACCTCTGATTAGTTAAAACTTTTTTATACTTTCTTTATATTATTATCTTTATGTCTGTTAAAAAAATAATCATAAATTAAGCAATAAGGTATATGTGTCTCCTCTTTCAGTTGCCCTGCAGTTAGTGGGACAATCCTTAAAGGGACATTAAACACTTTGCGATGGTAATATAAAATGCTAAATCATAAATATAAAAAAGAAGTTTGCAATATACTTTCATGATTTATTTTGTCCCTTTTTCCTGTAATTCCATTATGAAATTGTGATCATTTCAGTTCCTGTTAGAAGTGGAAGTGCAGAACACTGTTATATTCCCCATAGCCATTGGCTGCACACTCTAGTGACAAATTTATAACTGTTCTTAATTGGCTAAAGCAGAGAAGGTAAGCTAAGTTACAACATGTCAGCTCCAATTGTTTTATAGACACTAAAGGGCCAATTAATCAATGTCTGTCCGACATGATACCCTGTATCGTATCATGTCCGACAGACATCGCTGAATGCCGACAGCATACGCTGTCAGCATTTAACATTGCACAAGCAGTTCTGGTGAACTGCTTGTGCAATGCCGCCCCCTGCAGATTTGCGGCCAATCGGACGCTAGCAGGGGGTGTCAATCAACCCAATCTCATAGGATCGGGCGGATTGATGACCGCAGCCTCAGACACAATGGTCTGCTTCATAACTGCTGTTTCCGGCGAGCCTGAAGGTTCGCGCGGAAAACAGGGGCATTAGGGGCCATTCGGCCCTTGATAAATCGGCCTTTAGAACTTTACACTTATTTTATCAATATTTAAACAGCTAATGAAACTTTAAAAAATACATCTACTTGTTATTCTCAGACTAATATTTTCTTTGACTGCATCATTCTATCTAGGATTTGTTTAGGGTTTAATGTCCCTTTAACTGAGAGCTCCCCATTTGTCTTTTGGTCCTGGATATGAACCTCCTCACAATGCCCTAGAATTGTCCATATCGGCTACAGCCACCGATTCACTACCTTACTCCACCACTGAACCCTTCAGACTCAATAACACCCAGTCCTGAGTTAGATTTTCGCTACTATAGAAGATATGATTTAGACACTAAAGCTAATTAACCTGCATTGTTATAATAATACAGCTGTTGATTGATTACAATGAAATAGTCATCACATATCTGTACATTGTGTAACCATTCCTTAGTTGCTTAAAATGACCTTAATAATAACCAGCTTGAGAAAGAAGTTCATTAAATACTATACAAAGGAATATTGTTCCTCAGGAAATAATTATCTACATAAAAATATGAAACATTCTTTTGTATTGAATGTCATACAAATTCATATTTGTTCAAATAAATATCTTTTATGACATGTACAAAATAACGAAAATGTTCCCTTCTATTTGTATGCATTTATTTGTGTGTATGTGTATATGCTTGTGATGTTTGTGTGTGTGTATGCATCTCTGTGTGTGTGTGCTTGTCTTTGTGTGTGATGTATGTGTGTATGCATCTATGTGTGTGTGCGTGTCTTTGTTTGTGATGTATGTGTGTGCATGTATTTGTGTGTGTGCTTCTCATTGTGTGTGATGTATGTGTGTATGCATCTGTGTGTGTGTGTGCGTGTCTTTGTGTGTGATGTATGTGTGTGCATGTATTTGTGTGTGTGCTTTTCATTGTGTGTGATGTATGTGTGTATGCATCTGTGTGTGTGTCCTTGTCTTTGTGTGTATGCATCTGTCTGTGCATGTATTTGTGTGTGTGTTTGTCTTTGTGTGTGATGTATGTGTGTATGCATCTGTGTGTGTGTGCTTGTCTCTGTGTGTGATGTATGTGTGTGCATGTATTTGTGTGTGTGCTTGTCTTTGTGTGTAATGTATGTGTGTGTGCATCTGTGTGTGTGTTTGTCTTTGTGTGTGATGTATGTGTGTGCATGTATTTGTGTGTGTGCTTGTCTTTGTGTGTGATGTATGTGTGTGTGCATCTGTGTGTGTGTTTGTCTTTGTGTGTGATATTTGTGTGTGTATGCATTTGTCTGTATGTGTATCTATAAGTGGCACAAAACTGAAACAATTACTTCTTTATAACAACATGTAAATATAAAAAATAAGTTAGCAAAAAAAGAAAATAATAATATACAACACTGTTCACTGTAATAAAACAAACTAAATAAAGATATAGTTACCAAGGACTATATCCTTATTCACAGTTTGTTTTATTACAGTGCACAATGTTGTATTTTATTATTTTCTTTTTTTTTATTAGTATATATGCCTGTTCTTATTTCTTTATGTATGCGTGTGTTTATGTGTATATTTTACTGTGTTTGATCATTGTGTGTTTATGTGTATATTTTACTGTGTTTGATCATTGTGTGTTTATGTGTATATTTCACTGTGTGTGTTCAGTGTGTTTAAGTGTGTGTTTGCCTTTGTGATTGATGTTTTTATGTTTGTGTGTTTAAAGGGACAGTAAAGTCAAAATTAAACTTTTATGATTCAGATAGACCATGCAATTTTAAACAACTTTCCAATTTACTTCAGTTATCAAATTTGTTCGTTCTCATAGTATCTTTTATTGAAGAGTAAAACTAGCTTGTCTCATAAGAGCTCAGGAGTGTGCACGTGTCTATAGTACTCTATGCAGCAGTGTTTTGCATTATTTCTAACTTTGTTATACAATGTTGCAAAACACTGCTGCATAGAGTACTAAAGACACATGCACACTCCTGAGCTCTTATGAGCCGAGCTAGTTTTACTCTTCGATAAAAGATACCAAGGGAACAAAGCACATTTGATAACAGAAGTAAAATGGAAAGTTGTTTAAAGTTGCATGCTCTATCTGAATCATGAAGGTTTATTTTTGACTTTACTGTCCCTTTAAGTGTGTATGCATAGGGGTCAATGCCCCGTGTTTCAGGCGAGCCTGAAACAGAAGTTATGAAGCAGCGGTCTAAAGACCGCTGCCCCATAACCTGTCCGCCTGCTCTGAGGCGGCGGACAGAAATCAACCCATGTCTGTCCGCACTTTTATAAATTGACCCCATAGAGGCCTATTTATCATAGGTCTGTCGGACCTGATCCGACAGTGCGGATCAGGTCCGACAGACATCGCTGAATGCGTAGAGCAATACGCTCTCCGTATTCAGCATTGCACCAGCAGCTCTTGTGAGCTGCTGGTGCCACGACGCCCCTTGCAGACTCGCGGCCAATCGGCCGCCAGCAGGGGGGTGTCAATTAACTTGATCGTACTCGATGTGTGTATGTGTGTATAGGCTTATGTGTTACTGCTTATGCTTGTGTGGTTATAAGTATATGTGTTTATTTCTTTGTGTATGTGCATGTGTGTATACAGGGAGTGCAGAATTATTAGGCAAGTTGTATTTTTGAGGATTCATTTTATTATTGAACAACAACCATGTTCTCAATGAACCCAAAAAACTCATTAATATCAAAGCTGAATAGTTTTGGAAGTAGTTTTTAGTTTGTTTTTAGTTATAGCTATTTTAGGGGGATATCTGTGTGTGCAGGTGACTATTACTGTGCATAATTATTAGGCAACTTAACAAAAAACAAATATATACCCATTTCAATTATTTATTTTTACCAGTGAAACCAATATAACATCTCAACATTCACAAATATACATTTCTGACATTCAAAAAGAAAACAAAAACAAATCAGTGACCAATATAGCCACCTACCTTTGCAAGGACACTCAAAAGACTGCCATCCATGGATTCTGTCAGTGTTTTGATCTGTTCACCATCAACATTGCGTGCAGCAGCAACCACAGCCTCCCAGACACTGTTCAGAGAGGTGTACTGTTTTCCCTCCTTGTAAATCTCACATTTGATGATGGACCACAGGTTCTCAATTGGGTTCAGATCAGGTGAACAAGGAGGCCATGTCATTAGATTTTCTTCTTTTATACCCTTTCTTGCCAGCCACGCTGTGGAGTACTTGGACGCGTGTGATGGAGCATTGTCCTGCATGAAAATCATGTTTTTCTTGAAGGATGCAGACTTCTTCCTGTATCACTGCTTGAAGAAGGTGTCTTCCAGAAACTGGCTGTAGGACTGGGAGTTGAGCTTGACTCCATCCTCAACCCGAAAAGGCCCCACAAGCTCATCTTTGATGATACCAGCCCAAACCAGTACTCCACCTCCACCTTGCTGGCGTCTGAGTCAGACTGGAGCTCTCTGCCCTTTACCAATCCAGCCACGGGCCCATCCATCTGGCCCATCAAGCCTCACTCTCATTTCATCAGTCCATAAAACCTTAGAAAAATCAGTCTTGAGATATTTCTTGGCCCAGTCTTGACGTTTCAGCTTGTGTGTCTTGTTCAGTGGTGGTCGTCTTTCAGCCTTTCTTACCTTGGCCATGTCTCTGAGTATTGCACACCTTGTGCTTTTGGGCACTCCAGTGATGTTGCAGCTCTGAAATATGGCCAAACTGGTGGCAAGTGGCATCTTGGCAGCTGCATGCTTGACTTTTCTCAGTTCATGGGCAGTTATTTTGCGCCTTGTAAATTACTGTGATTTGTTGGTCACCAAATAAAGTTGTGTTTTGTTTGGATCCCAGGGAACTTCTCATCAATAGCTGCTGGAGCAGTGCTTGATCATATCAGGTGCCTTCATCTAGGGACTGGAACCTACATTTGTGACTCAGAATTTCATAATAGAAGTAAACTGGAAAGTTGCTTACAATTACATGTTCTATAGGAATCATGCAAATGTAATTATTAATTTACTGTCCCTTTATTATTATTATTATTATTATTGTTATTATTATTATTATTACTATTATTATTGTTGTTGTTACTATTATTGTTATTATTATTACTATTATTATTATTATTATTATTGTTATTATTACTATTATTATTATTACTATTATTATTGTTGTTATTACTATTATTACTTCTATTATTAGTACTATTATTATTGTTGTTATTAATATTATTATTATTTTTATTATTATTATTATTACTATTATTGATATTATTATTACTATTATTATTATTATTAGTAGTAGTAGTAGTAGTACTATTATTGTTATTATTTTTATTATTATTAGTAGTAGTAGTACTATTATTATTATTGTTACTATTATTGTGATTATTGTTACTATTATTATTATTACTATTATACATACATTTAGTTACCATAACACAGCTTTATTAGCATATTGTCTTTCAGTACTATTTTCATTTCATTACTCTCATTCCATACGGCCTGCGGACCTTCACTGGCACCTTTAGATATTTTTGCATCTTCATCTAGTTGTGAGATTTCTTATTTATATTGTGGACTTTTGATGTTGTTGTTTTTAATTTTTAATTCTTACATTTGTTTTGCATTAAACAAAGAAGAATATGATTGGCTGTTTAAAGTTGAAACCTCACCTCTGATTAGTTAAAACTTTTTTATACTTTCTTTATATTATTATCTTTATGTCTGTTAAAAAAATAATCATAAATTAAGCAATAAGGTATATGTGTCTCCTCTTTCAGTTGCCCTGCAGTTAGTGGGACAATCCTTAAAGGGACATTAAACACTTTGCGATGGTAATATAAAATGCTAAATCATAAATATAAAAAAGAAGTTTGCAATATACTTTCATGATTTATTTTGTCCCTTTTTCCTGTAATTCCATTATGAAATTGTGATCATTTCAGTTCCTGTTAGAAGTGGAAGTGCAGAACACTGTTATATTCCCCATAGCCATTGGCTGCACACTCTAGTGACAAATTTATAACTGTTCTTAATTGGCTAAAGCAGAGAAGGTAAGCTAAGTTACAACATGTCAGCTCCAATTGTTTTATAGACACTAAAGGGCCAATTAATCAATGTCTGTCCGACATGATACCCTGTATCGTATCATGTCCGACAGACATCGCTGAATGCCGACAGCATACGCTGTCAGCATTTAACATTGCACAAGCAGTTCTGGTGAACTGCTTGTGCAATGCCGCCCCCTGCAGATTTGCGGCCAATCGGACGCTAGCAGGGGGTGTCAATCAACCCAATCTCATAGGATCGGGCGGATTGATGACCGCAGCCTCAGACACAATGGTCTGCTTCATAACTGCTGTTTCCGGCGAGCCTGAAGGTTCGCGCGGAAAACAGGGGCATTAGGGGCCATTCGGCCCTTGATAAATCGGCCTTTAGAACTTTACACTTATTTTATCAATATTTAAACAGCTAATGAAACTTTAAAAAATACATCTACTTGTTATTCTCAGACTAATATTTTCTTTGACTGCATCATTCTATCTAGGATTTGTTTAGGGTTTAATGTCCCTTTAACTGAGAGCTCCCCATTTGTCTTTTGGTCCTGGATATGAACCTCCTCACAATGCCCTAGAATTGTCCATATCGGCTACAGCCACCGATTCACTACCTTACTCCACCACTGAACCCTTCAGACTCAATAACACCCAGTCCTGAGTTAGATTTTCGCTACTATAGAAGATATGATTTAGACACTAAAGCTAATTAACCTGCATTGTTATAATAATACAGCTGTTGATTGATTACAATGAAATAGTCATCACATATCTGTACATTGTGTAACCATTCCTTAGTTGCTTAAAATGACCTTAATAATAACCAGCTTGAGAAAGAAGTTCATTAAATACTATACAAAGGAATATTGTTCCTCAGGAAATAATTATCTACATAAAAATATGAAACATTCTTTTGTATTGAATGTCATACAAATTCATATTTGTTCAAATAAATATCTTTTATGACATGTACAAAATAACGAAAATGTTCCCTTCTATTTGTATGCATTTATTTGTGTGTATGTGTATATGCTTGTGATGTTTGTGTGTGTGTATGCATCTCTGTGTGTGTGTGCTTGTCTTTGTGTGTGATGTATGTGTGTATGCATCTATGTGTGTGTGCGTGTCTTTGTTTGTGATGTATGTGTGTGCATGTATTTGTGTGTGTGCTTCTCATTGTGTGTGATGTATGTGTGTATGCATCTGTGTGTGTGTGTGCGTGTCTTTGTGTGTGATGTATGTGTGTGCATGTATTTGTGTGTGTGCTTTTCATTGTGTGTGATGTATGTGTGTATGCATCTGTGTGTGTGTCCTTGTCTTTGTGTGTATGCATCTGTCTGTGCATGTATTTGTGTGTGTGTTTGTCTTTGTGTGTGATGTATGTGTGTATGCATCTGTGTGTGTGTGCTTGTCTCTGTGTGTGATGTATGTGTGTGCATGTATTTGTGTGTGTGCTTGTCTTTGTGTGTAATGTATGTGTGTGTGCATCTGTGTGTGTGTTTGTCTTTGTGTGTGATGTATGTGTGTGCATGTATTTGTGTGTGTGCTTGTCTTTGTGTGTGATGTATGTGTGTGTGCATCTGTGTGTGTGTTTGTCTTTGTGTGTGATATTTGTGTGTGTATGCATTTGTCTGTATGTGTATCTATAAGTGGCACAAAACTGAAACAATTACTTCTTTATAACAACATGTAAATATAAAAAATAAGTTAGCAAAAAAAGAAAATAATAATATACAACACTGTTCACTGTAATAAAACAAACTAAATAAAGATATAGTTACCAAGGACTATATCCTTATTCACAGTTTGTTTTATTACAGTGCACAATGTTGTATTTTATTATTTTCTTTTTTTTTATTAGTATATATGCCTGTTCTTATTTCTTTATGTATGCGTGTGTTTATGTGTATATTTTACTGTGTTTGATCATTGTGTGTTTATGTGTATATTTTACTGTGTTTGATCATTGTGTGTTTATGTGTATATTTCACTGTGTGTGTTCAGTGTGTTTAAGTGTGTGTTTGCCTTTGTGATTGATGTTTTTATGTTTGTGTGTTTAAAGGGACAGTAAAGTCAAAATTAAACTTTTATGATTCAGATAGACCATGCAATTTTAAACAACTTTCCAATTTACTTCAGTTATCAAATTTGTTCGTTCTCATAGTATCTTTTATTGAAGAGTAAAACTAGCTTGTCTCATAAGAGCTCAGGAGTGTGCACGTGTCTATAGTACTCTATGCAGCAGTGTTTTGCATTATTTCTAACTTTGTTATACAATGTTGCAAAACACTGCTGCATAGAGTACTAAAGACACATGCACACTCCTGAGCTCTTATGAGCCGAGCTAGTTTTACTCTTCGATAAAAGATACCAAGGGAACAAAGCACATTTGATAACAGAAGTAAAATGGAAAGTTGTTTAAAGTTGCATGCTCTATCTGAATCATGAAGGTTTATTTTTGACTTTACTGTCCCTTTAAGTGTGTATGCATAGGGGTCAATGCCCCGTGTTTCAGGCGAGCCTGAAACAGAAGTTATGAAGCAGCGGTCTAAAGACCGCTGCCCCATAACCTGTCCGCCTGCTCTGAGGCGGCGGACAGAAATCAACCCATGTCTGTCCGCACTTTTATAAATTGACCCCATAGAGGCCTATTTATCATAGGTCTGTCGGACCTGATCCGACAGTGCGGATCAGGTCCGACAGACATCGCTGAATGCGTAGAGCAATACGCTCTCCGTATTCAGCATTGCACCAGCAGCTCTTGTGAGCTGCTGGTGCCACGACGCCCCTTGCAGACTCGCGGCCAATCGGCCGCCAGCAGGGGGGTGTCAATTAACTTGATCGTACTCGATGTGTGTATGTGTGTATAGGCTTATGTGTTACTGCTTATGCTTGTGTGGTTATAAGTATATGTGTTTATTTCTTTGTGTATGTGCATGTGTGTATACAGGGAGTGCAGAATTATTAGGCAAGTTGTATTTTTGAGGATTCATTTTATTATTGAACAACAACCATGTTCTCAATGAACCCAAAAAACTCATTAATATCAAAGCTGAATAGTTTTGGAAGTAGTTTTTAGTTTGTTTTTAGTTATAGCTATTTTAGGGGGATATCTGTGTGTGCAGGTGACTATTACTGTGCATAATTATTAGGCAACTTAACAAAAAACAAATATATACCCATTTCAATTATTTATTTTTACCAGTGAAACCAATATAACATCTCAACATTCACAAATATACATTTCTGACATTCAAAAAGAAAACAAAAACAAATCAGTGACCAATATAGCCACCTACCTTTGCAAGGACACTCAAAAGACTGCCATCCATGGATTCTGTCAGTGTTTTGATCTGTTCACCATCAACATTGCGTGCAGCAGCAACCACAGCCTCCCAGACACTGTTCAGAGAGGTGTACTGTTTTCCCTCCTTGTAAATCTCACATTTGATGATGGACCACAGGTTCTCAATTGGGTTCAGATCAGGTGAACAAGGAGGCCATGTCATTAGATTTTCTTCTTTTATACCCTTTCTTGCCAGCCACGCTGTGGAGTACTTGGACGCGTGTGATGGAGCATTGTCCTGCATGAAAATCATGTTTTTCTTGAAGGATGCAGACTTCTTCCTGTATCACTGCTTGAAGAAGGTGTCTTCCAGAAACTGGCAGTAGGACTGGGAGTTGAGCTTGACTCCATCCTCAACCCGAAAAGGCCCCACAAGCTCATCTTTGATGATACCAGCCCAAACCAGTACTCCACCTCCACCTTGCTGGCGTCTGAGTCAGACTGGAGCTCTCTGCCCTTTACCAATCCAGCCACGGGCCCATCCATCTGGCCCATCAAGCCTCACTCTCATTTCATCAGTCCATAAAACCTTAGAAAAATCAGTCTTGAGATATTTCTTGGCCCAGTCTTGACGTTTCAGCTTGTGTGTCTTGTTCAGTGGTGGTCGTCTTTCAGCCTTTCTTACCTTGGCCATGTCTCTGAGTATTGCACACCTTGTGCTTTTGGGCACTCCAGTGATGTTGCAGCTCTGAAATATGGCCAAACTGGTGGCAAGTGGCATCTTGGCAGCTGCATGCTTGACTTTTCTCAGTTCATGGGCAGTTATTTTGCGCCTTGTAAATTACTGTGATTTGTTGGTCACCAAATAAAGTTGTGTTTTGTTTGGATCCCAGGGAACTTCTCATCAATAGCTGCTGGAGCAGTGCTTGATCATATCAGGTGCCTTCATCTAGGGACTGGAACCTACATTTGTGACTCAGAATTTCATAATAGAAGTAAACTGGAAAGTTGCTTACAATTACATGTTCTATAGGAATCATGCAAATGTAATTATTAATTTACTGTCCCTTTATTATTATTATTATTATTATTGTTATTATTATTATTATTACTATTATTATTGTTGTTGTTACTATTATTGTTATTATTATTACTATTATTATTATTATTATTATTGTTATTATTACTATTATTATTATTACTATTATTATTGTTGTTATTACTATTATTACTTCTATTATTAGTACTATTATTATTGTTGTTATTAATATTATTATTATTTTTATTATTATTATTATTACTATTATTGATATTATTATTACTATTATTATTATTATTAGTAGTAGTAGTAGTAGTACTATTATTGTTATTATTTTTATTATTATTAGTAGTAGTAGTACTATTATTATTATTGTTACTATTATTGTGATTATTGTTACTATTATTATTATTACTATTATACATACATTTAGTTACCATAACACAGCTTTATTAGCATATTGTCTTTCAGTACTATTTTCATTTCATTACTCTCATTCCATACGGCCTGCGGACCTTCACTGGCACCTTTAGATATTTTTGCATCTTCATCTAGTTGTGAGATTTCTTATTTATATTGTGGACTTTTGATGTTGTTGTTTTTAATTTTTAATTCTTACATTTGTTTTGCATTAAACAAAGAAGAATATGATTGGCTGTTTAAAGTTGAAACCTCACCTCTGATTAGTTAAAACTTTTTTATACTTTCTTTATATTATTATCTTTATGTCTGTTAAAAAAATAATCATAAATTAAGCAATAAGGTATATGTGTCTCCTCTTTCAGTTGCCCTGCAGTTAGTGGGACAATCCTTAAAGGGACATTAAACACTTTGCGATGGTAATATAAAATGCTAAATCATAAATATAAAAAAGAAGTTTGCAATATACTTTCATGATTTATTTTGTCCCTTTTTCCTGTAATTCCATTATGAAATTGTGATCATTTCAGTTCCTGTTAGAAGTGGAAGTGCAGAACACTGTTATATTCCCCATAGCCATTGGCTGCACACTCTAGTGACAAATTTATAACTGTTCTTAATTGGCTAAAGCAGAGAAGGTAAGCTAAGTTACAACATGTCAGCTCCAATTGTTTTATAGACACTAAAGGGCCAATTAATCAATGTCTGTCCGACATGATACCCTGTATCGTATCATGTCCGACAGACATCGCTGAATGCCGACAGCATACGCTGTCAGCATTTAACATTGCACAAGCAGTTCTGGTGAACTGCTTGTGCAATGCCGCCCCCTGCAGATTTGCGGCCAATCGGACGCTAGCAGGGGGTGTCAATCAACCCAATCTCATAGGATCGGGCGGATTGATGACCGCAGCCTCAGACACAATGGTCTGCTTCATAACTGCTGTTTCCGGCGAGCCTGAAGGTTCGCGCGGAAAACAGGGGCATTAGGGGCCATTCGGCCCTTGATAAATCGGCCTTTAGAACTTTACACTTATTTTATCAATATTTAAACAGCTAATGAAACTTTAAAAAATACATCTACTTGTTATTCTCAGACTAATATTTTCTTTGACTGCATCATTCTATCTAGGATTTGTTTAGGGTTTAATGTCCCTTTAACTGAGAGCTCCCCATTTGTCTTTTGGTCCTGGATATGAACCTCCTCACAATGCCCTAGAATTGTCCATATCGGCTACAGCCACCGATTCACTACCTTACTCCACCACTGAACCCTTCAGACTCAATAACACCCAGTCCTGAGTTAGATTTTCGCTACTATAGAAGATATGATTTAGACACTAAAGCTAATTAACCTGCATTGTTATAATAATACAGCTGTTGATTGATTACAATGAAATAGTCATCACATATCTGTACATTGTGTAACCATTCCTTAGTTGCTTAAAATGACCTTAATAATAACCAGCTTGAGAAAGAAGTTCATTAAATACTATACAAAGGAATATTGTTCCTCAGGAAATAATTATCTACATAAAAATATGAAACATTCTTTTGTATTGAATGTCATACAAATTCATATTTGTTCAAATAAATATCTTTTATGACATGTACAAAATAACGAAAATGTTCCCTTCTATTTGTATGCATTTATTTGTGTGTATGTGTATATGCTTGTGATGTTTGTGTGTGTGTATGCATCTCTGTGTGTGTGTGCTTGTCTTTGTGTGTGATGTATGTGTGTATGCATCTATGTGTGTGTGCGTGTCTTTGTTTGTGATGTATGTGTGTGCATGTATTTGTGTGTGTGCTTCTCATTGTGTGTGATGTATGTGTGTATGCATCTGTGTGTGTGTGTGCGTGTCTTTGTGTGTGATGTATGTGTGTGCATGTATTTGTGTGTGTGCTTTTCATTGTGTGTGATGTATGTGTGTATGCATCTGTGTGTGTGTCCTTGTCTTTGTGTGTATGCATCTGTCTGTGCATGTATTTGTGTGTGTGTTTGTCTTTGTGTGTGATGTATGTGTGTATGCATCTGTGTGTGTGTGCTTGTCTCTGTGTGTGATGTATGTGTGTGCATGTATTTGTGTGTGTGCTTGTCTTTGTGTGTAATGTATGTGTGTGTGCATCTGTGTGTGTGTTTGTCTTTGTGTGTGATGTATGTGTGTGCATGTATTTGTGTGTGTGCTTGTCTTTGTGTGTGATGTATGTGTGTGTGCATCTGTGTGTGTGTTTGTCTTTGTGTGTGATATTTGTGTGTGTATGCATTTGTCTGTATGTGTATCTATAAGTGGCACAAAACTGAAACAATTACTTCTTTATAACAACATGTAAATATAAAAAATAAGTTAGCAAAAAAAGAAAATAATAATATACAACACTGTTCACTGTAATAAAACAAACTAAATAAAGATATAGTTACCAAGGACTATATCCTTATTCACAGTTTGTTTTATTACAGTGCACAATGTTGTATTTTATTATTTTCTTTTTTTTTATTAGTATATATGCCTGTTCTTATTTCTTTATGTATGCGTGTGTTTATGTGTATATTTTACTGTGTTTGATCATTGTGTGTTTATGTGTATATTTTACTGTGTTTGATCATTGTGTGTTTATGTGTATATTTCACTGTGTGTGTTCAGTGTGTTTAAGTGTGTGTTTGCCTTTGTGATTGATGTTTTTATGTTTGTGTGTTTAAAGGGACAGTAAAGTCAAAATTAAACTTTTATGATTCAGATAGACCATGCAATTTTAAACAACTTTCCAATTTACTTCAGTTATCAAATTTGTTCGTTCTCATAGTATCTTTTATTGAAGAGTAAAACTAGCTTGTCTCATAAGAGCTCAGGAGTGTGCACGTGTCTATAGTACTCTATGCAGCAGTGTTTTGCATTATTTCTAACTTTGTTATACAATGTTGCAAAACACTGCTGCATAGAGTACTAAAGACACATGCACACTCCTGAGCTCTTATGAGCCGAGCTAGTTTTACTCTTCGATAAAAGATACCAAGGGAACAAAGCACATTTGATAACAGAAGTAAAATGGAAAGTTGTTTAAAGTTGCATGCTCTATCTGAATCATGAAGGTTTATTTTTGACTTTACTGTCCCTTTAAGTGTGTATGCATAGGGGTCAATGCCCCGTGTTTCAGGCGAGCCTGAAACAGAAGTTATGAAGCAGCGGTCTAAAGACCGCTGCCCCATAACCTGTCCGCCTGCTCTGAGGCGGCGGACAGAAATCAACCCATGTCTGTCCGCACTTTTATAAATTGACCCCATAGAGGCCTATTTATCATAGGTCTGTCGGACCTGATCCGACAGTGCGGATCAGGTCCGACAGACATCGCTGAATGCGTAGAGCAATACGCTCTCCGTATTCAGCATTGCACCAGCAGCTCTTGTGAGCTGCTGGTGCCACGACGCCCCTTGCAGACTCGCGGCCAATCGGCCGCCAGCAGGGGGGTGTCAATTAACTTGATCGTACTCGATGTGTGTATGTGTGTATAGGCTTATGTGTTACTGCTTATGCTTGTGTGGTTATAAGTATATGTGTTTATTTCTTTGTGTATGTGCATGTGTGTATACAGGGAGTGCAGAATTATTAGGCAAGTTGTATTTTTGAGGATTCATTTTATTATTGAACAACAACCATGTTCTCAATGAACCCAAAAAACTCATTAATATCAAAGCTGAATAGTTTTGGAAGTAGTTTTTAGTTTGTTTTTAGTTATAGCTATTTTAGGGGGATATCTGTGTGTGCAGGTGACTATTACTGTGCATAATTATTAGGCAACTTAACAAAAAACAAATATATACCCATTTCAATTATTTATTTTTACCAGTGAAACCAATATAACATCTCAACATTCACAAATATACATTTCTGACATTCAAAAAGAAAACAAAAACAAATCAGTGACCAATATAGCCACCTACCTTTGCAAGGACACTCAAAAGACTGCCATCCATGGATTCTGTCAGTGTTTTGATCTGTTCACCATCAACATTGCGTGCAGCAGCAACCACAGCCTCCCAGACACTGTTCAGAGAGGTGTACTGTTTTCCCTCCTTGTAAATCTCACATTTGATGATGGACCACAGGTTCTCAATTGGGTTCAGATCAGGTGAACAAGGAGGCCATGTCATTAGATTTTCTTCTTTTATACCCTTTCTTGCCAGCCACGCTGTGGAGTACTTGGACGCGTGTGATGGAGCATTGTCCTGCATGAAAATCATGTTTTTCTTGAAGGATGCAGACTTCTTCCTGTATCACTGCTTGAAGAAGGTGTCTTCCAGAAACTGGCAGTAGGACTGGGAGTTGAGCTTGACTCCATCCTCAACCCGAAAAGGCCCCACAAGCTCATCTTTGATGATACCAGCCCAAACCAGTACTCCACCTCCACCTTGCTGGCGTCTGAGTCAGACTGGAGCTCTCTGCCCTTTACCAATCCAGCCACGGGCCCATCCATCTGGCCCATCAAGCCTCACTCTCATTTCATCAGTCCATAAAACCTTAGAAAAATCAGTCTTGAGATATTTCTTGGCCCAGTCTTGACGTTTCAGCTTGTGTGTCTTGTTCAGTGGTGGTCGTCTTTCAGCCTTTCTTACCTTGGCCATGTCTCTGAGTATTGCACACCTTGTGCTTTTGGGCACTCCAGTGATGTTGCAGCTCTGAAATATGGCCAAACTGGTGGCAAGTGGCATCTTGGCAGCTGCATGCTTGACTTTTCTCAGTTCATGGGCAGTTATTTTGCGCCTTGGTTTTTCCACACGCTTCTTGCGACCCTGTTGACTATTTTGAATGAAACGATTGATTGTTCGATGATCACGCTTCAGAAGCTTTGCAATTTTAAGAGTGCTGCATCCCTCTGCAAGATATCTCACTATTTTTGACTTTTCTGAGCCTGTCAAGTCCTTCTTTTGACCCATTTTGCCAAAGGAAAGGTAGTTGCCTAATAATTATGCACACCTGATATAGGGTGTTGATGTCATTAGACCACACCCCTTCTCATTACAGAGATGCACATCACCTAATATGCTTAATTGGTAGTAGGCTTTCGAGCCTATACAGCTTGGAGTAAGACAACATGCATAAAGAGGATGATGTGGTCAAAATACTCATTTGCCTAATTATTCTGCACTCCCTGTATATATATATATTTATATATATATATATATATATATATAAATACATATCTATACATATATAAATATATATATAATAATTCTGCACTCACTGTATTTGTTTGATGTTTGTGGTTATAAGTTTGTGCTTATGTATGTGCATTTGTGTGATATTTGTGTGTTTATGTATATATATATATGTATGTGTGTGTGATATTTGTGTGTTTATGTATATATATATGTATGTGTGTGTGATATTTGTGTGTTTATGTATGTATATATATATATATGTGTGTGTGTGTATATATATATATATATATATGTGTGTGTATATATATGTGTGTGTGATATTTGTGTGTTTATGTATGTATATATATGTGTGTGTGTGTGTGTGTGTATATATATATATATATATATATATATATGTGTGTGTATGAGTTCATGCATACAAGTTTACATTTTAAATAAATATATATGTGTGAGTGTGTGACTGTGTGTTTATGGATATATGTGTATGTGTATATGTATTTATTTGTGAATAAATTGTGATACTTTCTCAACTGCAATATTTTCATTGGGGCAAGAACCATAGCACATAGTAGTCTGATTCTATATTTGACTTCATCAGTGCTGCTCTTACTAGAACTTTTTTTTTTTATCAGAAAGCAAAGTCTATTAGCCCTGAGCAAAGCAAACTAATTAGTGTGTCTGTGTTCCAGCACATAATTAGTGCTGAGCGGCTGCCGCTGGGGACCGATGCCCTATTGATTTCTGATTCACTGGCTCTCCAGCACTGAACAGATTTCACAGCACAGGGATTCCTGGTCCCTTTATCAGGCTGATGAAATTACAATTTGTGTCCCCCACAGAGACTTGTACAAAGCAAAACAACATACTTGCTAGTCCTGTTGGTGTTGCTTCTGTACAACTGCCCCTTAAAGGAACATTGTATAGAAAAAATTACTTGTTCTATTCCGTTAGAACATGAACATTTTGCACTATTGACTGTAGAACCAGCAATAAGTTAAATACATAGACAAAGTCCTGCTACTGAGCCACAGAGAACTACTGGACACAAGCAGAAAACAGCCAGTGAACCAAACAGCAGTGGCAGCCACATGACCCCTGTGGCAGTCACACAGGGCTATGTATTGCTAGCAGCTCTCAAGCAGGAGTTTACCTATGTGCATAACCCCTTTGGGGGGTTAAACACATAGGGCAAGATTACAAGTGGCATGCTAATTTTTTTCTTGCTTGAGTGCTAACTGCGTTTGAAGTAACAAATTAGTGCGGCTGGATTAGCATGCCTATTACAAGTTGAAAGTAAAAAGTAAGCGCACGAGCAAAAGATTCAGGCAGACTAACTTCAGGACTTTGGATATCACGGCCACGTTAACTCTTCTCCATAGATTTCTATGGGGTGCACTTCAAAAAGCCTTAGTTATCGCTCACGTGCTAACCTAACGCTGAGCTAGATCAACTGAGCTAAACCCAAAGGTGTAGCATATCTATATGTAGATATATATTGTATATTCAGAAATATATAGAAATATCTCTTTAAAAATAAAAATTAAAAGATTCTAAGTGAAGAACATTGGAATTTAAAGTATTTTTATTAAAAACACATTAAAATATGTTAAAATTTAATACAAATTATATTGCATATTTCAAGGTATTTGACTGGTAAGGGCTCAAAACTGTATATATGTGTTTATATTTATTTATATATGTATGTATATATACATATGTGTGTATATATTTGTATGTATATATTTGTATGTATGTGTGTCCTTAAATATGTTTTGAGAAAAAACGTTAACAGGTTAAAAATGAAAATGTTGCCACCAATCAGTAAGCACTACCCTGGTTTCTGGACCAAAAATGAGCTGGATCCTAAGCTTACATTCCACATTTTTCAAATAAATATAGAAAGAGAACAAAGAAAATTTGATAATAGGAGTAAATTAGAAAGTTGCTTAAAATTGCTTCTCTATCTGAATCACGAAAGAAAACAAAATTGTGTTTCATATCCCTTTAATTAGAATCAACAGAGTTGCAGGGTCATGGACAAGCTGGGGTTGGCATTGAGGTTAATCAGAATCAGCAAGTAGAGAATGGTAGTGCACACAAAGGTCAGCTATGGACAAACGGACAAGGCAGAAGGCAGAAGTCAGGAGGAAACACAAAATAAACAGGCCCAATTGGGTATCCAGAAGACCACAAGCAAATCACATCAGGAACTACACGGGGACCAATTAATGAGGCCCTGTACGGATCACCAGTGTCAGACATCACACTGCTGCATGTGCTCACAGGTTATGGTGTATTATTCCAAAGGACTCAGCGCGTTCTGCATTTATTGAAATGAGTAAACATGACCTGCGGCACAGCTAGTAGCTGCAATTTTTGGTGAGGATTTGCTGTAATAAAATCTGCTCTGAGTTATGATTGTGCTTCTGTGATTTTGCTTGTGTCAGAGGTGCTGCCTAAGGATGGCAAG
This sequence comes from Bombina bombina, assembly GCF_027579735.1. Taxonomy (NCBI): domain Eukaryota; kingdom Metazoa; phylum Chordata; class Amphibia; order Anura; family Bombinatoridae; genus Bombina; species Bombina bombina. The sequence goes on along the minus strand of NC_069505.1, from coordinate 261,974,097 downwards.
TTGTAATTAAGGGATCACAGATAATTGTCCAAAAGCTTATTTACCAGAATTTAACGTGCAGGGAAAGCAGAGTGCACGTTATAAGTAAACAAAACCCTTCCCAGAACTCCTTTTTGTGAATTCCAACCTCAAAGCTATTTTCAGTTTGTTATCTCCTACATCCAGTAATGTTATCTCTGAGACATTTCCTGTTTCCTCTTATGTGCTCATGTAATCGTTATTCTGCTAAACTTACTTTCTAATTCCTCGCCAGATTTGAAGGGACACAAAAAGCACCTTGCAAGATGAATTCTGTACTCATCCAATGAATGAACATACCAGCTGTGGGCTAGATTACGGGTTAAGTGAGAGCGATAAGGGGTATGTTTGCGGGTCTTTGCGTGCATCGGAAATATTGTGCGTATTATCAGTTGTGCGCAATTGCATTTAACGTACGTTAGGTTAGTTGTGACTTCAGAGCTCTGGTTAACTGTTATGTGAGACAATAAAGTGGCACAAAACATATCAAAAATACATTTAAAAGAACAGTTATACTCATAATAACACTATTCGAAAAAATTGCATTCAAAAGTTATAAGGGCTCAAAGATATGAGGTTGCAGGTGTTTGAGAAAAATGGTATGAGAAGGGCTTTAACATATGTATGCAGCATACATTCACGTCTAAATATGTATATGTATATGTATGTAAATATGTGTGTGTATGTATATATATATATATATATATATATATATATATATATAATCCTCTTAAACAAATGCACTCTCAGGTCTTTTTCTGTGAACAAAAATATGTTTTTATTGGAACGTTTTCGGGAAGAGGTTCCCCTGCTGATGAATTACACTGGGAGGATGACACTGGGAGGGTAACACTGTGGATTGGAATATATATATTAAAGAAAAAAGAGAGGAGATACAGATGAACCATAATCCAGCACAACCCATATAATGCCATAAAAGAGAAAGCAACAAGCATTGTTATCAATATATATATATATAAACACCTACACAAAATTCACACATAAATGTGTGTGTATGTATATATATATATTTCTTTCATGTAATTGGCAAGAGTCCATGAGCTAGTGACGTTTGGGATATACATTCCTACCAGGAGGAGCAAAGTTTCCCAAACCTTAAAATGCCTATAAATACACCCCCCACCACACCCACAATTCAGTTTTACTAACTTTGCCTCCTATGGAGGTGGTGAAGTAAGTTTGTGCTAGATTACTACGTTGATAAGCGCTTCTCAGCATGCTGAAGCCCGGTTTTCCTCTCAGAGTGCAGTGAATGACAGAGGGATATGAAGGGAGTATCACCTATTGAATGCAATGGTCATCCTAACGGGGATCTATTTCATAGGTTCTCTGTTATCGGTCGTAGAGATTCTTCTCCTAACTCCCTTTTCAGATCGACGATATACTCTTATATATACCATTACCTCTGCTGATTCTCGTTTCAGTACTGGTTTGGCTTTCTACTACATGTAGATGAGTGTCCTGGGGTAAGTAAGTCTTATTTTCTGTGACACTCTAAGCTATGGTTTGGCACTTTATATGTAAAGTTCTAAATATATGTTTTTATACTTATATTTGCCATGATTCAGGTTAATCAGTATATTTCCTTTTCGCAGACTGTCAGTTTCATTTTGGGAAATGCATATTTAAAAAAAAAAATTTGTTACCTGAAATTTTCAAATTGACTCTCTTTTTAAATTGCGGGCTGTTAGGCTCGCGGGAGCGCAAAATGCTATCGTTTGTTGACGTAATTTCGTCATTTCCGGCGTCTTAGTTGGGGCCGAGATTTTTCACATAGTTGCGTCATCTATGACGCTCGTGTTTGTTGTAGACGTTTTTGGCGCCAAAAAATATTTTGTCAGTTGTGGGCGTCATTCTTGGCGCCAGATTTCTGACATTATTTAAGTCTTTATTTGATTTTGCTTCTGGTTTCCAGAGGCTTATTCTGTTTGCATTTTTTCCCATTCCTGAAACTGTCATATAAGGAAATTGATATTTTGCTTAAGGGTAAAACTTTCTAGCTCTTACCTGCTACGTGGAAAAAACACACTTTAACCCCAATAACCCAATAAAAGACACAGACACCAGTTATGGGAGCAAAAAACCCCTTCCCCCGTCTGGGGAGAGGGGTTGCATTTATTAAACAAATAACTTAATTAAATAACCTAATAAACAAATAACGTTGGCTGGCAAGAAAAAAGGCACCCCTGTCCTACAACTCCAAAGCAAGGGGTGCGACCGCCCTAAGGGAACGGGGGACGCCCCCCAAACCCGACAGCCTAGGGGATTTTTTAGGAGGGATCGTGCAGGGAGCCACCGAGCGTCGGCCCTTGCGGCTGTCGTTATATGTGCTCGCCTGTCCCCCTCCTCTTATTACCCCCCAGGCTGTCCCTACTGGATGTTTGTCGCACCCCTTCTGCCGCCGCAACAGGAACATGACGCCATGTTCCTAACCAACTGGAGTTGAGGGACCCCCGAACTCTGCAGACAACGGTTCCTCAGCCAAAAGACTGTTAGTTCCGAAGGGGGGTCCCTAAAACAGAAAATTAAAGCACTTTGGACTTACTAAGGTCCGAGTGACTATTCAGCCCCCAGCCAAAGTGTTACTATTGCCAGCATCGCCTGCACGCCGTCAACTGGAACACACCCGCCATAACTGGAACCGAACATCTGTAACTTGGGAGGGAAGGGAGGGAAGACAGAAAACAGGTTAGTGACCCTACTTCCTGCCTACAGCCCTTAATATAGGTTGTGCAACAACTCCCTCTAGCTGTCAGACCAGCTACACACACACATGCATTAATGCACGTAGCAACTAAGTCAAAAGTTAACCCTTAAGTTGCCGCGTGCTTAATCAGCCCTCCACTTTCCTAAGGGTAAAACTTTCTAGCTCTTACCTGCTACGTGGAAAAAACACACTTTAACCCCAATAACCCAATAAAAGACACAGACACCAGTTATGGGAGCAAAAAACCCCTTCCCCCGTCTGGGGAGAGGGGTTGCATTTATTAAACAAATAACTTAATTAAATAACCTAATAAACAAATAACGTTGGCTGGCAAGAAAAAAGGCACCCCTGTCCTACAACTCCAAAGCAAGGGGTGCGACCGCCCTAAGGGAACGGGGGACGCCCCCCAAACCCGACAGCCTAGGGGATTTTTTAGGAGAGATCGTGCAGGGAGCCACCGAGCGTCGGCCCTTGCGGCTGTCGTTATATGTGCTCGCCTGTCCCCCTCCTCTTATTACCCCCCAGGCTGTCCCTACTGGATGTTTGTCGCACCCCTTCTGCCGCCACCCAAAGAGGACACGGAACTCTTGCCGCCACTACAAACTCAGTGAAGCCAGAGACCGTCTGATGTTCCCCAAAAACAAATCATTCCCAACATCCGACAGGTGTATTTCGTCCCTCCGGAAAAGCCCTGGGGTGTCAATTCGGATGTTATCGTGAGTGATGACCTTACCCCCATCTGCTAACACAGCCTTGCTAATGTCCCTATTGAGCTTCCTCTTCACTCTAAAGCCTGCCTTGCGAGAGCTCATATGCCTCCAAACATTCCTGGAGATAATCTGGTACCACACAATCCTGACCTCAGGAAACTGGGTCGCCAACCATCTGATGTCTGCTATCATCATACTCGCCAAATCCCCCATGGGCATGGTCCCAACATCATTTCCCCCCAAATGTAAAACAATCACATGAGGGCGCCCCCAGCGCCTTCTGGCCTCTGCCACTTGAGTCGGCAACTCCGACCACATCATCCCTCGCTTGCCAAGCCACCGGATTCCTATCCTCCTCGCTGGCAACCCCAACTGCAAACCTCCTGCGCTTGCCGCTGCACGCAAGGCAGCCCAATGGACATACGAATGCCCCACAATCCATACTCTCATGCACGGGCGCCCTCCACCTGTAACAATAAAGAAATAGAACCAACCTGGCTTCCTCAAACCTAACCAACAATAACAACTGGAACTTATCTAACGTATTAAACAACAACATCACGCTTCAGCGGTCTTATATATTTTTTAAACTTGTTTGAAGCCCACCGCCCTAAGACCTTGATTTCCTTCTCTGACGACCCTGCCATGGCCGCGTCAGTGGCAGCCCCGATCCTAAACGAATGCGGGGCCACCACCGAGGGGTCCCATCCTAAACTCAAGACTACCTTTCTCAGAACCACTCTAAATTGAAAAACAGATAAGAAGGAACCGGTAGCGTGTACCAAAAACGCACCCTCAACCTTTGGCCTGATGTCTGTATACTTTTTACAGCACTGAACCGGGCAAATTAATGGCTCCACCTGCGATAGCAAATTGAGCCATTTCCCTTTCCCCAACTGATCCGTCTTGGATCGAGCCACAAATACCAGGACCACGTCCCTTTCAAGCCTAACATGCTCCATCAGCAGCGCAGACCCGCTAGCGCCCTTGGATGGAGCCACTAATTCGCTGACACGCAGTGCAGCGAAGTAAGCCAGAGCAAATGCCGCTGCAAAGAGGAAAACCTCATACTCTGAACTGCAGACAATCGGGAGGACCTTCATCATACTCAACAGCCTATCCCTAGTTACTGGTTCTCTGATATCCTTTTTAACCACTGTAACCCTATGTGCCCCTTTGATGGCTGCCCTGGCCACAAAAGACTTTGACATATCTGGGACTCCATATAACTTGGAAAAGAAAGAAACGGCCGCTGCCCTACTGCCTATGGCGCCCGGCGCCACTCCTTTCTCATGTAAACACGCCACCCACTGCAAAAAGCTATGCACACCTGGCGTGCTCCAGGATAAACCCTGCATGGACAGAAAGTCCTCCCATTCGGCCCAATACCTGCGGTATGAATGCCATGTTCTCGCCGCCAGCGACCCTTGCAGCAACCTTAGCGCAGTTCCCCAGAACTCACCACCTGCCAGAGATAAGCAGGACAAACGTCACCCCGCGCCTCAGCTGCAGGCGCAGACTCCCTAAACCTATCCCACTGACCCCTGGACAGCGAATCCGCTATCACGTTGCGGACCCCGGGGACATGTCTCGCCGTGAACATAATGTTATGTCGCAGACAGAGCAGGACAAGCTGACGCAACACGTTAACTACAGGGGGGGAAGAAGCCAATAGCCTGTTGATAGCGTGCACCACGCTCAGGTTATCGCACCAGAAAGTAACCGCCCGGTTCTGTAAGCGCCCGTGCCACAGCTCAACAGCTACTAAGATGGGGAAAAGCTCCAGCAGTGTCAAGTTTTTTAACAACCCTGTGCTTCCCCATGCGGCCGGCCACGGCTCCGCGCACCACGAACCTTCAAAATAGGCACCTAAACCATGACCCCCAGCGGCGTCGGTGTATAGGTGCAGCTGTTGGCTGCTGACCGGTTTGGGTAACCAAATCCTTACGCCATTGAAATCGCGCAGAAATGAGGACCAGACTGACAGGTCACTCAAGATATCTGCAGAAATCCTAACCGGGGCCCTAGGTAATCTAAGTCCCCTGGTTGCCACCTCCATTCTGCGATTAAAAATCTTGCCCATAGGAATCACCCTGGACGCGAAATTCAAGAGGCCAAGCAGAGACTGAAAGTCACGCAGCGTGGACCTCCCAGCCTCTCTGATAGCTAGAATGGCTGCCAATGCAGAGTCAATCTTAGCCCTAGGCAACCTACATTCTCCCTTCATGGTATCGATTTCGATACCCAGGAAGACAATACGCGTACCAGGCCCTTCAGTCTTTTCCGCTGCCAAAGGAACACCTAGGCGCGAAGAAAGATGAATCATACTAGCAAGCAACCTTGCGCAATCCCCAGATCCTGCCCTACCCATCAACAAGAAATCATCTAAATAATGCGCTACATGTTCCAGCCCGGACTCGCGAACCACTGCCCAATGCAAAAAGGAACTAAATAATTCAAAGTAAGCGCACGAAATGGCGCAACCCATTGGTAAGCAGCGGTCCACGTAGTACCGATCCTGAAACCTGCACCCCATCAGATAGAAACTCCCCGTATGGATAGGCAGGAGGCGAAAGGCAGATTCAATGTCAACCTTCGCCATCTCCGTCCCTTGCCCCAACCCTTGAATAACCGCCAACGTGGATTCAAAGGATTGGTAAGAAACAGACGTGTCTCCCTCATCGAGCGCGTCGTTCACGGACGCACCCTCAGGGTGAGACAAATGCTGTATCAGCCTGAACTTCCCGGGCTCTTTCTTTGACACTATGCCTAGAGGGGAGACAACTAAGTTCTCCAAAGGGGGACTTAAATAAGGGCCGGCCATGCGCCCTAACTCTACTTCCTTGGCTATCTTATCCGCCACGGCCTGTGGATGTTGAGCAACAGATTTAAGGTTGCGAACTATAGGGGAGGAAAAAACGGGGCGCTTAACTGGAATGCAAAAACCATATGACAAACCGGATCTAAGGAAGCCAGCCGCTACCTGATCCGGATATTCCCTAAGCAAGCTACAAATTTCCCCTAGCCTCAGGGGTGTATGCGCCCTTTCCCGCAGCTTGCGGTCTAAATGGGGGCCTCCCCCCGCTTGAATCACGACGCCTGGAGCACTCAGAGCCCGCGTGGGCCCCACTGCAGTAGATGCAGATGTGACGAAAGAGACACTGGGTTCCTTTATCACACTGCTTCTCTTGGAACTTCCAACGCTCTCTCCCCCCCCGCCGTCTAAACTGCCTATTCGGCATGCTAGGCAACGCCGGCCTCGTGGGAGTAACGACTGCGCTGTCTGATAGCTCCAGGCCCGAGAACAAATCCATTTCCTTCATTCCAAAATGAAGAATCGGATTAGATTCCAACCTGCGCCGGAACTCGGCGTCGTATTGACGCCATGCTGTCCCTTTACCTCTTGTATGAATGTCATCGATGACTTCCATATACTTGAGGATATTCAGGTTATGTTGAGGGTTAGCTTCCAAATAACAGGAAGCCAATACTCGGAAGCACCGCATCCATTCCTCGTATGTCTCAGGTCTCTTGGCTTTCTTGTCGCCAGACCCCTCCTCGACTCTCTCTTTCAGATCCTGCGCTAGCCTAGACAGCTCAAAGATCTTAACGTACCTCCCTTCCTTAATACGTCTAGCAATGCGCGGTTTGAGATGGGAATGGAGCAAATGCACGATGCACGGATAAGTATCTGACGTGCTGGCCACTAGCGACTTCCATGAGCAAGCCTGACTACCCGGCTGGGAACCCAGGACTGACAGTCCCTGGGATCCACCTGGCGCCCCTAAGCTAACTGAGCCTACTACGCTGGCCCCCTTTGCGTCCGCTATCTTCCTAATGTACCTAAACAGCTTGCGCTGACCTTTGTCCTTGAAACCTGATGAACTATCAGAGTCCCCTGTGGAGAAACCATCCTCCCCCCTACAGTGTGGTGCAATCAAGGACTCACCAGCTCCAGCAGCTGCTTCTGCTCCCGATGACGCAGGAACCGACACCAAAGGCGTAGGTCGAGGTGTCTGCCGTGCTGCGGGGATCACCACTGCAGCTGACGTCCCGGCTTGACTTGGTATTGCTGCCGCAGCCTCAGCTGCGGCCGATGTAGATGCTGCCGATGCCATCGCAACCTGTAATACAATAGGGCAAGTGGGGGTATCACCGGAATCGACAATAAGGTTCTGTGCCCCCTGTCCCTGACTCTGTGATACACCTACCCCCTGCAAACTGCCTGGGCCCCTGGCTAAAAGTCTCTTTTTTAAGCTGGCCAAAATATTCATGTACCCCCCTGATTTATTTATGCGTTTCCCAGTGGGGGTTAAATCTACTGCTTGATGTCCCTTCCTAACTGCCCCTTGTCTAGTTCGTTTTGGCTTACTGACCCCTGCAGCCTTTTTGAGAGGACCTTTCCCCTTTTTGCCGGCCCCCTGGCCCTTTCTATAACTCACAGCCTCACCCTGAGCCCTATTGCCAGGACCGGATACCCCACTTACCTGGGAGGGTATCCGATTGCTGCCTGGCCTGTTAACTCCTGCTGGATGCGCAGCCTCCGGTCTCTGCGCGCGGGCTCTCTCTGAGCAAGATGGCGCCGAGACCCGGAGGGCGCGTGACGTCACCGGGGGCGGAGTCGGTGACGTAACACGCGCGCGCACATGGGAAGAAGACCGCATGGCTCCTAGGCCATGCGGCGCAGACGGCCCCGCTTTAGAAGGCCCTGGATCCGCCTCTCCACCACCGACTACCCTCTGACCGGCAGTCAGAGGAGGAGAGTCGGATCCATCGGACAGACCGGTCTCACTAAGAAGCAAGGGGGACATAGGGTCCCCCTCCACCATGTGAGGATCCGGAGCAGAAGGAGCAGCAGGACCGGTCCCCCCATGCATGCAAGATGCAGGGGCTGAAAACGGCAAGCTGCTGGGAGGGATGGATGTTTGAGGGGGGTTGCCCAAGGGGAAATAAGAAGTCCTAGTCAGTGCAGGGAAGAAAGAAGGGGTGGAAGAAAAAATAGGAACCGCAAGAGATGAAGAAAAAGAAACTACAGGAACAGAAGAAGGGGAGGAAAAAATTACAGAAGAAGAGACAGAAGAAGAAGGAAGGGATATAGAATAGGCAGGGAGAAAAGAGGGGGGAGGAGGGGGAGCAGGGAGAGAAGAGGACAGGAGAGCATAAGTAGCATGAGGAAAAGGCATAGCTGAGGGAACAGAGGGAGAGGGAGGAATGATATCACCCATAGTATAGGCTAATGTCCTCCTTCTCTTTTCAGGTGAATCCTGCTCTTCACAAAAACGCCTTGGAGGCCTGGAAGTGCGACGAGGCTTCACCATGCTTCCACCTGCAAGACAGAAAACAGGTTAGTGACCCTACTTCCTGCCTACAGCCCTTAATATAGGTTGTGCAACAACTCCCTCTAGCTGTCAGACCAGCTACACACACACATGCATTAATGCACGTAGCAACTAAGTCAAAAGTTAACCCTTAAGTTGCTGCGTGCTTAATCAGCCCTCCACTTTCCTTATATGTTGTTTTTTCTCTTACATTTGCAAGATATCTTAAAGCTGTTCCTGTATCAGACAACACTGTTGGATTCCTGCTGACTGATATCAGTCCTACCAAAGCTAAGTTAATTTATTTTAATGTTATGAATTTTTATCTTTAGCTATGGTTTGTAATAAGTTATCATGATAAACTTTTACATGCAGAAAAAATGTCCATCAGTATTAATGCATTGTCTATTGCTATTCTTTTAACATTTAATGTACAAGATATACCTGGGATATACCTGGGAATTTATAAGAATATTTTTCTAATTTTATTCTGAAGGCTTTGTCTGCCATCCCGCCTTTTAATAAAATGTAAAGGTCTTTTTTAAACTTCTCGTTTAGTTGATAAACTTTCAAATGACCGACAACATACTGAATTATCCTTCTCTGATGATGACTTATCTCATTCAGAATTTCCTTCATCAGATATTGACACTAACAAATCTACTTTTTTACTTTTAAACAGAGTACATTCGTTCTTTGTTGAAAAGGTGTTGATTATTTTGGATATTGAGGAGACTAGTCCTCTTGATTTTAAAGGGACAGTATACACTCATTTTCATATAACTGCATGTAATAGACACTACTATAAAGAATAAGATGCACAGATACTGATATAAAAATCCAGTATAAAACTGTTTAAAAACTTACTTAGAAGCTCTCAGTTTAGCTATGCTGAAAAGTTAGCTGGAAAGCCCACTGCAAGCAGGGCTGGACTGGGAATGAAAACCAGCCCTGGAAAATTTGTAGACCAGCCCTAAATTTTGCCACGGCCATAGAATGCACATATCAGATTTTATACAGTGGGTAATTTGGATACTCCTCCCAATATGTGTGTGTTTTTTTGTATAATGTATGCAAACTTTGTGAAGAATATGCTGGGTAACATAATGGATAGATCATTTAACAGTGCAATAGGGCAACAAAATTATGCATCCAAGCATAGGGGATATAACACGCAGACACTGACAGACATACAAACGTACACGCAGGCCCTGACAGACATACAAACGTACACGCAGGCCCTGACAGACATACAAACGTACACGCAGGTCCTGACAGACATACAAACGTACACGCAGGCCCTGACAGACATACAAACGTACACGCAGGCACTGACAGACATACAAACGTACACGCAGGCCCTGACAGACATACAAACGTACACGCAGGCACTGACAGACATACAAACGTACACGCAGGCCCTGACAGACATACACATGCACACGCAGGCCCTGACAGACATACACATGCACACGCAGGCATCCAAAGTTAATATCTGATCTCAAACAGAAAGCAGTCTACTTTTTTACAATAATTTACCTCAGATTTTATTTGTTTTCTGATGACTTTTTGACAGTTTAGGAGGGATCCAGCTCAGATTACCTGTGACAGCTAGTTTTACAGGTTGTTTTTTTAACATTAAAAGCTCACACTACCATGAAATCTATAATTTCATGCATACACTGGCATTTAACACTCAAGTACCAGTGTTTGTTGCACTGCCTTTTGGTCATCACTTAGACTTTCAAAAAAATAAAATAAAGAGTCCATTGTATGCAAAATAGTTGTCTTTCCCTGTTAACTCCCAGATGGTCCTAAATCATGCCTACTTGAGTGTTCTGAAATCTGTACAAGACAAGATTTGTAAGGTACTTACACTTTACTACAAACATTCACTGAATGTGCAATAAAGTGTTCTGTAAAATGTTCTGAGGAAAAAATGTGCATGGGTCAACTATTTAATATAGCACCGTAACAAAATGACAACAAGTGCTAAAGTCAGGGTAAGGCATAAAAAACTTGAAAACTTGCACTATATATATATATATACATACAGTATATATATATATATATATATATATATATATATATATATATATATATATATATATATATACAAGAAAGAGAGAGAAATTTCCAGTCTCAAATCTAACTATCCGTTTATGTAAATCACAATAATAGTCTTATTACGTTGACCCCTAGTAGCGATCGCCCATAGCACTTCCTTATCAACAAACAAGAGAATGACAGTCCCAAATCAGGTGTACCAGGTGTTAACAAGATGCCTCCTTTCAACATATATAGCAACCTTTTCTCATGCTTAAATATGTTGCTATATTTTGTTCTATTTTTGCACAATACCCCCATGTTTTAATTGTGTGACCGCACAAATAAAATTTCTTTTTAAACCGCAATTGGCACCATTTGCTTCAACTTCGTTTTTTGACATTATATATATATATATATATATATATATATATATATATATATATATATATATATATATATATACATACACACACATACATACAGTATACAGGGAGTGCAGAATTATTAGGCAAATGAGTATTTTGACCACATCATCCTCTTTATGCATGTTGTCTTACTCCAAGCTGTATAGGCTCGAAAGCCTACTACCAATTAAGCATATTAGGTGATGTGCATCTCTGTAATGAGAAGGGGTGTGGTCTAATGACATCAACACCCTATATCAGGTGTGCATAATTATTAGGCAACTTCCTTTCCTTTGGCAAAATGGGTCAAAAGAAGGACTTGACAGGCTCAGAAAAGTCAAAAATAGTGAGATATCTTGCAGAGGGATGCAGCACTCTTAAAATTGCAAAGCTTCTGAAGCGTGATCATCGAACAATCAAGCGTTTCATTCAAAATAGTCAACAGGGTCGCAAGAAGCGTGTGGAAAAACCAAGGTGCAAAATAACTGCCCATGAACTGAGAAAAGTCAAGCGTGCAGCTGCCAAGATGCCACTTGCCACCAGTTTGGCCGTATTTCAGAGCTGCAACATCACTGGAGTGCCCAAAAGCACAAGGTGTGCAATACTCAGAGATATGGCCAAGGTAAGAAAGGCTGAAAGACGACCACCACTGAACAAGACACACAAGCTGAAACGTGAAGACTGGGCCAAGAAATATCTCAAGACTGATTTTTCTAAGGTTTTATGGACTGATGAAATGAGAGTGAGTCTTGATGGGCCAGATGGATGGGCCCGTGGCTGGATTGGTAAAGGGCAGAGAGCTCCAGTCCGACTCAGACGCCAGCAAGGTGGAGGTGGAGTACTGGTTTGGGCTGGTATCATCAAAGATGAGCTTGTGGGGCCTTTTCGGGTTGAGGATGGAGTCAAGCTCAACTCCCAGTCCTACTGCCAGTTTCTGGAAGACACCTTCTTCAAGCAGTGGTACAGGAAGAAGTCTGCATCCTTCAAGAAAAACATGATTTTCATGCAGGACAATGCTCCATCACATGCGTCCAAGTACTCCACAGCGTGGCTGGCAAGAAAGGGTATAAAAGAAGAAAATCTAATGACATGGCCTCCTTGTTCACCTGATCTGAACCCCATTGCGAACCTGTGGTCCATCATCAAATGTGGGATTTACAAGGAGGGAAAACAGTACACCTCTCTGAACAGTGTCTGGGAGGCTGTGGTTTCTGCTGCACGCAATGTTGATGGTGAACAGATCAAAACACTGACAGAATCCATGGATGGCAGGCTTTTGAGTGTCTTTGCAAAGAAAGGTGGCTATATTGGTCACTGATTTGTTTTTGTTTTGTTTTTGAATGTCAGAAATGTATATTTGTGACTATTGAGATGTTATATTGGTTTCACTGGTAAAAATAAATAATTGAAATGGGTATATATTTGTTTTTTGTTAAGTTGCCTAATAATTATGCACAGTAATAGTCACCTGCACACACAGATATCCCCCTAAAATAGCTAAAACTAAAAACAAACTAAAAACTACTTCCAAAAATATTCAGCTTTGATATTAATGAGTTTTTTGGGTTCATTGAGAACATGGTTGTTGTTCAATAATAAAATTAATCCTCAAAAATACAACTTGCCTAATAATTCTGCACTCCCTTTATATACACACACATACATAAAATAGTGTTTTCTTCTGACAGGCAGAGAACTGTGCTATACTACAAGCAGTGAAAGAGAAGACAGCAGCACTGCTACTGTCAGATATTATCTGATTTACTGCCCCTGCCCTGAATTCTGCAGATTCTTTAAGAAAGATGTACTCACCATGACCGTTCTGACTCCATGATTCCCTCTTGCTCCAGCTCCACCCACCAACATACTAGAACAGACAGTGTAACATCCTCTAAATAAAACTAAACTACTTAGCCCACTACATTTTTCTTCAATGAAATTTGTTTTTACAAATACATTTATTTTTTAAATAAAAAATTATCATTTATTGAAAACTACAAAGGAGGCAATTTTTGGGTTTAACATACGTAATAAATTAAGAATCAGTGGGTGGAGACTTCCTGTGGGAGGAGCGTGAGGAGGACGTGCACGCTCGAGCTCTGTGAGAGGGAGCCAACTCACTATCATACCCCGCCAAAGTTGCTCCTATTGCTGGGGGTGAGAGCCCTGCTTGGGGAGACAAAATACCATCAGGAGCGGAAGTCTAACTATACCAAAGTTCAGGCCGGTTGGTCCCGGTTGGGGACACGCATCACAGCGCTCCGAAGACGGACCCAGACTCCCGACCCTGACCAAACTAAACGCCACTGTGTGTGGGACATTCGCCCTGGTTTGCGAGTTAGGCTTGCGGCTGTCTCCAAAAAACCTGCCGGAAACGTCAGCTGTTTAAAGCACCGGGAGCAGATGGGAGGTGTCTCGACTGCAGCCGGGCAGACGGAGGAGCAGTGAAGGAGCTGTGGAGCGGTGGCCTGGAACGCCGCATAAAGAGTATCACAGGAGCGCAAGTATTATTTCTACTTTTTTGGTGGTCAGGGTTCGGAGGGTCTGTGCAAAAGGGGTCTTTGATGTGCCTATGTTGTTGGCCTAGCAAAGGAGCCAGTGTGAGAGGCTGGGGATTAATACAGATCCCGGCTTGAGGAACAGAGTTTAAAGTTAGTGCTGTGAGAGCGGGAGAGTGTGTGGCGATTCGGAAAAATCTCCTCATTTAAAGCTAAGCCTGTCACGGAGGGCAGGGGAGAGTATCACAGTAGTAACGATTTCTGAACTTTTCTGGACTATGAGAATTTATCCAATAAATGAGCCATAAGCCAACAGGCTCCTGAAAAGTGGAATGTTGTTTATAACAGCCATATAATATCTGAAAGAGAGTTCTATGGTGTGTGAGAAGAGGCTGCAAAGTTGGAAACCATATTTTGTGTTTGGTTCTTGTCGCATTTTGTCATTCTATGTACACAAAAGTCTGCAGGGAACGCTAAGGCCAGAGCAGATTAGTGGAATTGTTTGTGGAGAATCTGCAACTGACTGATATATAAACAGAAAATTAATGATACAGAAAGCTCAATACCTGGAGATAAAAGGAGGACTAATAATAAAGTCTCCCAACTACACATAAGGACTGAGAGTGCAGAAAATAGTTAAAGCTAACACTGTGACAATTGCTATCTGAGGCATTTATTGTGCTGCTTTTTGCTATTAACTATTATGTATGCTGGCAAGGAAAGATTCCAATTACAGTACCTGGAGATATTTTCTAGGTGGTGATAACATCTGTGCAGGGTGTCAGAGCCCCGCGGTCGCTGTTTTGCTGGTTGTCAATAGAAATACATTGTTTTACTGTATAAGCTAAATAAATACAGTGTCAAGGGAAAAAAGATACTGAGGATTAAGGGACTTGGTCAGAACAGACAGGGAACAGGGTACCTAGGACTATAATAACCGTTCTATAGGCCGAAGCCACTAGCTATATATAGAAAGAAAGATAGAAAGTGCTGGACTATGGGGGCAGACTATTGGCCTCACTATTCTATTATAAGCTGTAGGGGGACGTGAATATCTTGCACAGAATTGCAGGGAGTAAGGAGACATAGCGAAATAACTTGACATGGTCATCTTACTGGACACTTTATACTTCACATAATAAAACACACAGGCATTAGGAGCCTCACTTAGACTCCGTAGAGGGAGTTCTGGTATTTTTGTTGGAAAAGGGAAAGGAGTCAAGGGGGGAGAGAGGGGGAGGGGGAGAGGGGGGAAGGGGAAAAAAAAGGGAAAAAAGCACATTAATAAAATATATTACACTGGCAACCACTGTTGCAATAACACTCTAGGCACTATTAGGTAAGATCTGTATTAAAGCGTATCTCCCCGATAGGGATTGGCTAGCAATAGCCCCGGCATCCAGCAGGCCGAATTAGTGGAAACTGTGTTCAAGTAAAAATTGAAAATTTCAGGGTTTAGGCTCTGTAGAATATTGATTTAAAGATATATTGCTAAATATAGCTGCTGCAAGGTATTATAGGTTTGCTTGTTGGTATGAAAGTGTGCAAAAATCCCTGTTTTCTGATCTAAACTATTTCTTTTCCACCTGTTGGATTGGTAGCCAGCTAGCTGATGGTGGAGGGTCTTAGGTCTCTGAAACTGGTAGCAAACGAATCAAAATAGATTACACAAAACCACATCGGCGTACAGGCCACGGTTTTAGGAAGCGAGAAACCAACCCTAGAACCTACTGTGCGGAACACAGGGAAAGGGGAGTCAAAGGAGCAGAAGGGAGGGAAGAGAAGGGGAGAGTACACAAAAAGAGTTAGAATATCTTTGCTCCAGTCAGAAGTGTACATACTCCAGCCATTTTCAGAGAGAGGTGCTATTAGTCTCGATGGATAAATATATGGCAAGCATAAAAAATAAGTCCCCGGCCATGCCTCCTAGGAAAGATAGGAAGCAGAAATTAGGACCAGAAGCATGTAGCGAGGTTAACCTGGAAAGTCCCTCTGTAAATCAGGACACACAAATGACTATAAACCAATTAGCGGACCTTTTACTCCCACAGTTTGAACTGGTGAAAAAGGAGATTGCAGATTTATCGCAGGAGATCAGGCAGTTTTCAGTCAGAATGGCAGAAATAGAGTCTAGGGTCTCAGAAACAGAAGATAAGCTAAACACTCAAGACATAAATATGAAGGAAAATACAGATAAAATCAAGGCACTCCTGTTAAAGGTGGAAGATCTGGAGGATAGATCCCGCTGAAATAATGTTAGGGTAGTGGGACTTCCAGAAAGTAGAGAGTTTCAGGATCTTTTAAAATTTGCTAACTACACTTCCCAGGTTATTAGGGATTCAGGCAGAAAGAGACTCACTCCAGGTAGAACGAGCACATAGGGTAGGAAGTACTAGGACCAATACAGATGGAAATACACGTCCCAGAATGGTTTTAATTAGATACCTGAACTTTCAGGACAAGATTAATATAATGCAACATTTTAGGAAACTACAAACATTAACAATTGAGGGAAAGAAAATCCTGTTATTTCAGGACTTTTCGTTCGAGACTGCTTCCAGAAGGAAAGTTATGGCTCCATTCTGCTCGGGGTTGATTAGGGCTGGGCTTAAAGCAGCTCTGATCTACCCTGCCAAAATAACGGTTTTAACCATGGAAGGGAGAGTAGTGTTAAACTCAGTAAAAGAAGCACAAGATTTCTGCCAGGAGAACAACATAGAAATCTGAATGGGTATTAGCATGCTATTAGGTCATTAAAGGCAATGAGAATGCTTATAATTTTTAAAGGTTCAAGAGGGAATTTTCATATTGTAAGTGCATTAAAGATTAGAAGATTATATCAAAAGGGTAAGACAGTCAGCACAATAGAAGGTTATGGGAAGGGGGGGGGAATATGGGCGGTTTCTTGTGGGGTGCCTTTTTTTCCTTTTTTTTTTTTTTTTTTTTTCCTCCCCTTCATTTTTTCTTTCCTTTTTCCTCTTCCCTTAGATTAAAATGTCAGACCCTCTAAAATTAGTGTCGTGGAATGTGGGGGGTATAACCTCCCCCATTAAAAGGAAAAATGTTTTGAGACTGTTAAAAAGTGAGAAGGCGGATATTATTTTTTTGCAGGAATTGCACCTGAAGGATCATGAAATAGCAAAACTGAAAGTCAATTGGGTGGCAGAAATTGCAGCCACTACATGTAATAGGCGTAAGCGAGGTGTGGCCATTATCATAAATAAAAAGGTTAATTACAAAATCCTTAAACAAGAGTGTGATCGGCTGGGTAGGTACATAGTCCTCCAGATACAGATAGAGGGCATCTGTTGGACTTTTTGCAACATCTATGCTCCAAACAAACTTGAGAAAAGCTTCTGGCAAAAAATCCAGCAGAAACTCATTCCACATCTAGAACAGAACCTGATTATAGCTGGAGATATGAATCTCACGCTATATCCAGAGATGGATAGGTCTAGAGTCAGAGGCTGTCAGATAAATAATAGAGAAGCCAAATTTTTTAGGAACTATATCAAGACGTTAAAGTTAAATGACATTTGGCGTCAACAACACCCGGATGCCCGGGTATATACATGTGAATCTAAGGCACACAAAAGCTTTTCCCGTATTGATTTTTTTCTGATAAGTCAGCAAATAGCTAAGCGTGAAGTTGAAACTCATATAGCAGACATACTGTTATCTGATCACGCCATTATAAGTTTGCGGGTTTGGCCAGATAAGAGGATTAGAAGTCCTGGGAACTCGTTTCAGTTTCCGGCTTATATGAGTCAAAACATACAGTTTTCTAATTGGTTAAATAGAAAATGGTTAGAATATTGTGACCTGAATAAAGGATATACTAATAAAACAGAAACCTTCTGGGAAGCAGGGAAAGCCGTCATGCGTGGAGAAATCAAGGGATACATGGTCAAGCTAACACGTAAATTGAAAGCTAGAGAGTTACAAGTGGCCAATCAGCTTAGGAACGCATACAACAGATACCTCCATTCCTCAAATTCAGTAACATGGAGTAAATATATCTCTGCCAAAAACGTAAGGGAGGACTTTCTTAGAGAGAAATGGGCAGGGGAAGATCTCAAAGCAAGGGCTAAGTTTCAAGGATATCAGGGGGTTTCAGCCAAACACCTAGTTAAAATAGTAAAGTTCAGACAAAAGAAAAACATTATAGCAACAATAAAAAATGGTAACAAGGTAATAACCCAAGCGACAGAGATCAGGGAAGCATTCTATAAGTACTTTCATAATATATATACCAGCGGTGGAATAGATGAAAGAGCCAAGGCAAAATTTTGGGAAAAAATCAAACTACCTAATATATCAGCAGGTGATCTAGAACAGATTAATGCGGCTATAACAGAGTCAGAAATTGCCAAAGTAATACAAAAAATCAAATCTGGAAAAGCAGCAGGCCCTGATGGTCTCCCGATCAAATTTTACAAAACTCTATCAGCTACAGTTGGCACCACATTAAAGAAGCTATTTAATGATTATTTCTTATGACAGGCCTTAAAGTCTCCTTACTTCTCAGATTCAATTGTCACTTTGATACATTTGAAAAGCAAAAAGCCAGAGGATCTAGCGGCATATCGCCCAATCTCCCTGTTAAATCAGGACTATAAAATCCTGATGTCAATCATTGCTGATAGATTAAAGAGAGTCATAGGCAAATTGATACATACAGACCAGGCTGGCTTTATTCCAAACAGGAACTCGGTTAGGAACATGAGAAGAGTATTGACAGCTGTGGACCATTTTCACCGGATCGGCCAACAGAGCCGAAGGTAAGGGCATAATAATAAGGAAAAAGATTTTGCTTTAATTACCATAGATGCTGAAAAAGCTTTCGATTCCATTGAATGGAACCATCTCATAACCTCCCTTGAAAACTTTGGTTTCTCTGGCCACTTGGTCGATATGGTGAGAATGGTCTATAAGAAACCTAGGTCACAGCTTCTAGTGAATGAGGAATTAACGCAACATATTATTCTAGAAAAAGGAACCCGTCAGGGTTGCCCACTATCCCCGCTTCTATTTGACCTCGCCTTAGAACCCTTGGCAGTATATCTACGCCAAACAATACAACCAGTTAAGATTGGTGGGGAGACTTTACTCATTTCGCTATACGCCGACGACATATTACTTTTTTTACAAGACACGGTAAATTCCATCCCATGTGTTTTGGAAATTATTACAGAGTACAGCACTTTTTCTGGCTATAAAATTAATCCTAAAAAATCAGAGCTATTATGGGTTAACAAAACAAGGCAAAGCCACAATTACATCTTTAAGGAAGTAAAAGCCATCAATTATCTAGGGATTAAGATTTCTAGGAACCCCAGGGATTGGTATCAATTAAACTTCAAGGAATTCTTTGATAAAATTCAAGCTAATCTAAATAAATGGAACCTACTTTTTTTGTCAATCTCGGCTAGATGCATGATAATTATATTTCCTAAAATTCTATTTTTGCTGCAAAATTTACCTCTTCTCGTTACAAGAAAAGACATAGTTAAATATAATAAAGCCTGCTCTTTCTTCATCTGGGGGAAGAAGAGACCAAGAATCTCTATAGATAAAATGAGCAACTCTAAAACATATGCGGGATTCGCTATTCCAAATATTAAATATTATAATTTAATAGCGCTGGCTAAATTCGGACTAGACTGGCTAACTAATTCAGAATACGTAACATATTATAAGTTAGACGCGGAGCTGATTAGACCCTTTAGTCCCCTAGCCATGCTACATTGTCCATACAGGAAGCTGCCCCAGAATGTAGATAGTATGTTAACATTTGCTAATATCATTAAAGGGTGGCAGTTATACTGCTCTTAAGTGGGACAGGAATTTCGTGTGTCCCCATTTTTACCGATTATCGGGTGTGTGGATTTCCCAGCAGGTTTTAACCATAAAGTATTTTTTGACTGGAGGGAGAAAGGCCTAACTTACTTTGCGCAACTAAAAAATGATAGGGACGGTCAAACCCGTACTTTTCAGAGTCTTGTAGAACAATATCACCTTCCAACCAATAATTTCTATGCATACCTGCAGGTACGCCATTATATTGAAAGAGCTAATAGAGAAGTGGTAACTGAATGGGGACTGGCCCAAATAGTACCGGGCCTAAAACTATATCAAGCGGGGAAACGTTCAATTTCCTGGTGGTATCTAAAAATTCTGACAAATAAGGGGTTGGAGCATATTGACCTGGTCAAGGGAAAATTTAATAAATATTTTGAAATGTTACAAGGTGAGGACATATTACAAAGTATCGAACTTACAGCCGAGGTGACTTCATGTATTAGCTGGAGAGAATCTCAGTGCAAAATCATAAATAATTTTTATTTGACTCCAGCTAGAATGGCCAAATGGAGGGAGTCTAAGGCAGGGAGCTGTTTTAAGTGTACTCGGGCAGGGGCAGACCTTCTACACTGTATCTGGAGTTGCCCAAAAGTTAGGCAATACTGGGCTAAGGCTCAGTATTGGCTGAACTGTCACCTCCAGAGTAAAATTGAGCTACAGGCAGAACATATATTTTTCCTTAAGGAGTCGGCTATCACGGGGGATAGACAATTGGTTAATTTAGTTATACTGGTAGCGCGTAGTCTGCTTTTCAAAAAATGGAGACAAAGAGAAACCCCCTGTATGCGGGAAGTTACCAATACCATTAAAACACAGATGTTTGTAGAAAGGCAGAATCTTAAGGTAGATTCAGAAAAGCAGTTTAAGAATTATTTAAAAAAATGGGGAAGCCTGATTAGTTCTTGGACATCAGAGCAACAGGGTTATTTCCTAAAGCCTTTTCAGAACGCAACTCCATTTTTAAACCTAATTGTATCTGGGGTACTGCCTAGGTCGTGGCTAACAGAGAGGGCCAGTTGTATCGATTAAGGTTAGGGGTTCCCCTTTTTTTTTTTTTTTTTTTTTTTTTTTCCTTTTTTTTTTTTTTCTTTTCTTGGCTGTGCTTTCTCTCATCCCGCCCTTCCCCCCCCCCCTCCCCCCTATGTTTCAGCGTTATGTGCTTCCGGGCTGTTTTTTGGTGTTGAGGTATTTAGATTTCTAATGAAGTAAAAACCTAATGTATGCAAACTTTTTTTTTTTTTTTTTTCTGTTGTGTTTCTCTCGCTTACCTTCTTTGAGGAAGGAGTACTGTCAGTTTGCAAAAAAGTGAGGTTAAGAATAAGTGGCTTTTCTTTTCTCGTCTGTTGGTAGATACTTAATCCCAGTGAGGGAGAAAATCAAGTTATGTATGATTTAAAAATATGTTATGTTAAATGATATGAATGTATACACAAAGATTTAACTTGACGAGTTGATTATGTTGTATCATATGCCGAAACTCAATAAAAAAAATAAATAAAAAAAAAAAGAATCAGTGATGCTAAATTATCATTGTTACCTTGTTGAGCTGCCTCTTTGCCTGCCCAGTTCCAAATCCAGCAGCTCTGCTCCCGCTAATTTTCTGATAATGCAGTGGGCGGGACCCACACTCAGCTGTCTCATATGAACTGGGAGGGGTGCAGGACTGAGTCTGCTCTAAGCCTAGCATAACTGTGCGCACTCGTAGTAAGATAGATGCATCATGCAAGATGCTGTGACCAACCATGTTGAAATTTAAACTACCCTAGTACTCGGGTAAGACGGCCCCCTAGCTTGCCCGGACAGATCAATAAATAGCAGCACCTCCTGCATATTTGCATACAGCGACTGTGAGAGCAACTTGCAAGTAAGTGAACTTGATGCTCAGTCTCACAGCCGCTGTATGCAAGTGGATGATGTAGTGTGGTGCTGGTGCACTCTGCAGCTGCCGGCCCACAGTGGGCCCTGATGGTCCAGCCCACCGGGATTTTTCCCGGTATCCCGGCGGCCCAATCCGGCCCTGACTGCAAGTGGGAAATAAGACACTCCCCCTCCCCCTTCTTTTGCATATGAAAAGACCCTTTACACAAACAGGAGCAAGCTGGAGAAGGTAGCTGACGGTATTCACATAAAACTTTGGGGCTTGGTTAGGAGTCAGAGAAAATCAGAGCAATGTTATTTAAAAATAAGCAAAACTATACATTTAAAAAAAACAAAAAAACTTTATGGGCTTTATAAATAGATCATCTACAAAACATTTATGCAAAGTAAAAATAAGTGTATAATGGCCCTTTAAGGCTAGCTAACATTTAAAATTCTGCTTATTAACCTTCTGTGGTTACTTCAGAGGTTTTTTTCCAGTTCCTAATTCTGGGGAATGGAATAGGCCTGGCACTTCTTTTATTCCTTCTTTGCCAGCAGTTAGTTTGGAGTTTTGGGAAAAGATCCCCAAAGTTAATGGGGCTATCTCTACTCTTGCTAAACGTACTACTATTCCTATGGAAAATAGTATTTATTATTATTTAGTATTTATTTTAAAGATCCTTTAGATGGGAAACTTGTATCTTTTCTAAGGAAAATTATTTTATTTTCAGGTCCTTTTCTTAGGCCTGCAATTTCTTTGGCTGATGTTGCAGCTGTTTCATCTTTTTTGGTTGGAAACTTTAGGCAACAAGTATTGGTTTATGATTTGTTTAGCATTGTTAACTTGATTCAACATGCTAATAATTTAATTTGTAATGCTATTTTTTGATATTATCAAAATTGAGGTTAAATCTATGTATTTAGCTATTTTAGCTAGAAGAAGTTTGTGACTTAAATCTTGGAATGCTGATTTGATTTCTAAAATCCAGATTTCTATTTTTCTTTCCTTCCAAGGTAATAAATTATTTTGGTTCACAGTTGGATTCAATACTTTCAACTGTTACTCTGGGGAAGGGAGTTTTTTTGCTTCAAGATTAAGTTCTAAGCTTATATTAGTTTTTGTTCTTAATGAGGAACAGAAACCTAATTATTCCCCAAGTAACATGTTTCTTATTGGAAGCTTTCTTGAAAATGGAATGAATTCAAACCATTTAAGAGATCAAAGCCAGCCCCCAAATTTGCATGAAGGTGCGGCCCTTATTCCAGCTTAGCTGGTAGGGGGCAGGTTAAGATTTTTCTAAAGTTGTTTGGTTCAATTTGGTCCAAACTTCTTAGATTGGGGTACAGAATAGGATTCAGAGTAAGACCGCCTGTGAGAAGTCTTTTTTTCTCTCACATATTCCAGCAAACCCAGTAAAGGCTCAGACTTTCCTGAAGTGTGTTTCAGACCTGGAGTTATCTGGGGTATTCATACCAGTTCCGTTTCAGGAACGGGGTCTGGGGTTTTGTTCAGAAATATTCATTGTCCCAAAGAAGAAAAACTTTGAATTGTCATGTAAGAGTACCATCTTTCAGAATGGTAATTATAAGGTCTATTCTGCCTTTTGTTCAGCAAGGGCATTATTTACCTACAATAGACTTACAGGATTCATATCTTCATATTCTGTTTTCTTTCAGATTATTTTCATTTTCTGAGATTCTCTTTTTTAGACAAGCATTACCAATTTGTTGCTTTTCCTTCTGGCTTAGCGATAGCTCTAAGAATCTTTTCAAGGTTCTCAGTGTTTCCTTATTTGGACGATATCATGATACCTGCTCAGTCTTTTCGTTCTGCAGAATCTCATACGATTCAACTTCTGTTGTTTCTTCAAAGACATGGTTGGAGGATCTTTTTATCTAAAGCTCCTTGATTCCTCAGTCAAGGGTCACCTTTTTTAGGTTTCCAGATAGATTGTGTCAATGTCTTTGTCTCTAACAGACAAGAGACAATTTATATTGGGTTCAGCTTGTCGGAACCTTCAGTCTCTATTATTTCCTTCAGTAGCTATATGCATGGAAGTTTTAGGTCTCATGACTGCAGCATTGGATTCGATTCCCTTTGCTCATTTTCATATGAAACCTTTCCAGTTTTTAATGCTGAATTAATGGTGCAGGGATTATTCTAGGATATCACATTTAATATCCTTGAATCCCAATATTTAACTGTCTCTGACTTGGTGGTTAGATCACCATCGTATAGTTCTACGGGTCTCTTCGGTTCATCCAACCTGGACCATGATCACAACAAATGCTGGTCTTTTAGGTTAAGAAGCTGTCTGGGGATCTCTGACAGCACAAGGGGTTTGGAAATCTCAAGAGGCGAGATTACCATTCAATATTTTGGAACTCCGTGCGATTCTCAGAGTTCTTCAGTTTTGGCTTCTATTTGAAGAGAGAGACGTTTATTGGTTTCCAGACAGACAATGTCACAACGGTGGCGTATGTCAATCATCAAGGTGGGACTCTCAGTCCTCAGACTATGAAAGAAGTATCTCGGATACTTGCTTGGGCAAAATCCAGCTCCTGTCTAATTTCTGTGGTCCATATCTCAGGTATAGACAATTGGGAAGCGGATTATCTCTGTCATCAAGCTTTACATCCGGGAGGATGGTCTCTTCACCCAGATTTGTTTTTTCAAATTGTTCAGATGTGGGGGCTTCCAGAAATAGATCTGATGGCATCTCATCTAAACAAGAAACTTCCCAGGTACCTATCCAGGTCCAGGGATCCTCAGGCGGAAGTAGTGTATGCATTGACACTTCATTGGAGTTTTCAACCTGCCTATATTTTTCCGCCTCTAGTTCTTCTTTTAAGAGTGATTTTCAAAATCATCATGGAGCAATCGTTTGTGCTGCTGGTGACTCCAGCATGGCTGCTCAGGTTTTGGTATGTGGATCTTGTTCGGATGTCCAGTTGACAACCTTGGCCACTTCCATTAAGGCCAGTCCTTATATCTCAAGGTTCGTTTTTTCCGTCAGGATCTCAAATTATTAAATTTGATGGTATGGAAATTGAACGCTTAGTCATAGAGGTTTCTCTGACTCAGTGATTATTACTATGCTGCAGGCTCATAAATCTGTATCTAGAAAGATTTTTTATCGAGTTTGGAAGACTTACATTTCAAGGTGCTCTTCTCATAAATTCTCTTAGCATTCTTTTAGAATTCCTAGAATTTTACAGTTTCTTCAGGATGGTTTAGATAAGGGTTTGTCTGCAAGTTTTGTGAAAGGTCAAATCTCTGCTCTTTCTGTTCTTCAGAAAAATTGCTAAACTTCCTGATATTCATTGTTTTGTACAGGCTTTGGTTTGTATCAAGGCTGTCATTAAGTCAATTTCTCCTCCTTGGAGTCTTATTTTGGTTTTGAAGGCTTTACAGGCTCCTCCATTTGAGCCTATCCATTCTCTGGACATTAAATTACTTTCTTGGAAAGTGTTGTTCCTTTTGGTCATCTCTTCTGCTAGAAGAGTTTCTCATTTATCTGCTCTTTCTTGTGAGTCTCCTTTTCTGATTTTTCATCAGAATAAGGCGTTTTTTGCGGACTTCGTTTAAATTTTTACCTAAAGTTGTGAACTCCGACAACTTTAGTAGAGAAATTGTTGTCCCTTCTTTATGTCCTAATCCTAAGAATTCTCTGGAGAGATCCTTACATTCTTTGGATGTGGTAAGAGCTTCGAAATATTATGTTGAAGCTACTAAAGATTTCAGAAAGACTTCTAGTCTATTTATTATCTTTTCTGGTTCTAGGAAAGGTCAGAAGGCTTCTGCCATTTCTTTGGTGTCTTGGTTAAAGCTTTTGATTCATCATGCTTATTTAGAGTCGGGTAAATCCCCGTCTCAGAGGTTTATGGCTCATTCTACTAGGTCAGTTTCCACTTCCTGGGTTTTTTAGAATGAAGCTTCTGTTGATCAGATTTGCAAAGCAGCAACTTGGTCTTCTTTGCTTATTTTTACTAAATTCTACCATTTTGATGTTTTCTCTTCTTCAGAAGCAGTTTTTGGTAGAAAAGTTCTTCAGGCAGCTGTTTCAGTTTGATTCTTCTGCTTATAATTTCAGTTTTTTTCATTATAAAGATTAAAACTTTTGATTTGGGTTGTAGATTAATTTTTCAGCGGAATTGGCTGTCTTTATTTTTATCCCTCCCTCTCTAGTGACTCTTGCGTGGAAGTTCCACATCTTGGGTATTTTCTATCCCATACGTCACTAGCTCATGGACTCTTGCCAATTACATGAAAAAAAACATAATTTATGTAAGAACTTACCTGATAAATTCATTTCTTTCATATTAGGCCCACCCTTTTTTGTGGTGGTTATGATTTTTTTGTATAAAGCACAATTATTCCAATTCCTTGTTGATGCTTTCGCTCCTTTCTTATCACCCCACGTCTTGGCTATTCATTAAACTGAATTGTGGGTGTGGTGGGGGGTGTATTTATAGGCATTTTGAGGTTTGGGAAACTTTGCCCCTCCTGATAGGAATGTATATCCCAAACATCACTAGCTCATGGACTCTTGCCAATATGAAATAAATGAATTTATCAGGTAAGTTCTTACATAAATTATGTTATATATATATATATATATATATATATATATATATATATATATATATATATATATATATATAGATAGATAGATACACATGTGTGTATACATACTGTATGTATTTAAATATTTGTGTTTACATAATTAACATTCAAATGTTCTTCACTTACAGTAAAATTTCCTTTTTATTGTCAATACATATTTCTATATATCTATATATCTATACCTGTATATCTATTACTATTGATAAGTATTTTACATGAATAGTATGATATATATATATATAACTGCTCCAGCTCCTTCAAGTTGGATGGTATGCGTTTGTGAACAGCAATCTTTAAGTCTGACCACAGATTTTCTATTGGATTGAGGTCTGGGCTTTGACTAGGCCATTCCAACACATTTACATGTTTGCCCTTAAACCACCCAGTGTTGCTTTAGCAGTGTGATTGGGGTCATTGTCCTGCTGGAAGGTGAACCTCCGTCCTAGCCTCAAATCACGCACAGAGTGATACAGGTTTTGCTCAAGAATATCCCTGTATTTAGCACCATCCATCTTTCCCTCAACTCTGACCAGTTCCCCAGTCCCGGCTGCTGAAAAACTGGATGGGATGGTGTTCTTTGGGTGATTTGATGTGTTGGGTTTGCGCCAGACATAGCATTTTCTTTGATAGCCAAAAAGCTCAATTTTAGTCTCATCAGACCAGAGCACCTTCCTCCATACATTTTGGGAGTCCCCCACTTGCCTTTTCGCAAACTCAAAACGTGCCATTTTGTTTTTTGCTGAAAGTAATGGCTTTCTTCTGGCCACTCTGCCATAAAGCCCAACTCTATGGAGCGTACGGCTTATTGTCGTCCTATGTACAGATACTCCAGTCTCTGCTGTGGAACTCTGCAGCTCCTCCAGGGTTAACCTAGGTCTCTGTGCTGCCTCTCTTATTAATGCCTTCCTTGCCCATTCCTTGAGTTTTAGTGGGCGGTCGTCTCTTGGCAGGTTCGCTGTTTTGCCATGTTCTTTCCATTTGGTTATGATAGCTTTTATGGTGCTCCTGGGGATCATCAAAGATTTGGATATTTTTTTATAACCTAACCCTGACTTGTACTTCTCAACAACATTGTCCCTTACTTGTTTGGAGAGTTCCTTGGTCTTCATGGCAGTGTTTGGTTAGTGGTGCCTCTTGCTTAGGTGTTGCAGCCTCTGGGACCTTTCAAAAAAGGTGTGTATATGTAATGACAGATCATGTGACACTTAGATTGCACACAGGTGAACATCATTTCACTAATTATGTGACTTCTGAAGGTAATTGGTTGCACCAGAGCTTTTTATGGGCTTCATAACAAAGAGGGTGAATACATACGCACATGCCAATTTTCTGTTTTCTATTTCTAAAAAATAGTTTTATGTATATATTTTTCTCATTTCACTTCACCAACTTAGACTATTGTGTTCTGATCCATTACATAAAATTCAGATTAATAAAACATTGAACTTAAGGCTCTAATGTAACAAAATAGGTAAAAAGTCAAGGGGGATGAATACTTTTGCAAGGCATTGTATATACTGTATATATATATATATATATATATATATATATATATATACACACACATATACACAGTATATTATTTTTAGATAGTGTTGATCCAAATACATATGTTTTTATTAATACCCTGATAATTGTTTAAACCCTTGGCTGCCAGAGAGAGGGGTGCATTGCCCTAACCACTTCAGTTGTAACACTGATTTAATTAGATGTTTTAATAGGAAACAAATATAGCAGGGCACAGCTAAGGGGGTTAATTTTTATTTGCCTGTAAGTCCCTTTTTTTTTTTTTTTAAATAAAATATGTTTTATGATTTATTATCTTATCCCCCTGGTGTCTGTAACCCTTTCCCCTTCTTTAACCCCAGACTATCTCTTTGCTGTAATATCAGTACCAGATACTCTCTTCCTTTCTCCTTATTGCAATTTGTTTTTGAGAGTTAAAAAAAATGCAGCACCAGACTGAAACCACATTGTTGTTCATCAGCAGAAGCTCAGTGTGCTGTGTGGCAATAGCACATGTGGGAACTTGCTGACAGACCAGAGTCACTGCTGACAGAGAAGATTGTACCTCACTAAACACAAGCAGTGAGAATCAGCAAGCTAGCAACAATGTATAGCACAATGTCTTCTGGAGCTAGCAAAAATGTATGGCACAATGTCCCCAGGGCTAGCAACAATGTATAGCACCATATCCCCAGGAGCTAGCAACAATGTATAGCACAATGTCCCCAGGAGCTAGCAACAATGTATAGCACAATGTCCCCTGGAGCTAGCAACAATGTATGGCACAATGTCCCCAGGGCTAGCAACAATGTATAGCACCATATCCCCAGGAGCTAGCGACAATGTATAGCACCATATCCCTAGGAGCTAGCAACAATGTATAGCACCATATCCCCAGGAGCTAGCAACAATGTACAGCACCATATCTCTGGGAGCTAGCAGTAATGTATAGCGCCATATCCCCAGGAGCTAGCAACAATGCATAGCACCATATCCCCAGAAGCTAGCAGTAATGTATGGCACCATATCCCCAGGAGCTAGCAACAATGTACAGCACCATATCCACAGGAGCTAGCAACAATGTATAGCACAATGTCTCCAGGAACTAGCAACAATGTGTAGCACCATATCCCCAGGGGCTAGCAACAATGTATAGCACCATATCCCCAGGAGCTAGCAACAATGTATAGTACCATATCCCTGGAAGCTAGCAACTATGTATAGCACAATGTCCCCAGGAGATAGCAACAATGTATAGCACAATGTCCCCAGGAGCTAACAACAATGTATAGCACAATGTCTCCAGGAGCTAGCAACAATGTATAGCACCATATCACTGGGAGCTAGCAACTATGTATAGCATAATGTCCCCAGGAGATAGCAACAATGTATAGCACCATATCACTGGGAGCTAGCAACTCTGTATAGCGCAATGTCCCCAGGAGCTAGCAACAATGTAAAGCACCATATCCCCCAGGAGATAGCAACAATGTATAGCACAATGTCTCCAGGAACTAGCAACAATGTGTAGCACCATATCCCCAGGGGCTAGCAACAATGTATAGCACCATATCCCCAGGAGCTAGCAACAATGTATAGTACCATATCCCTGGAAGCTAGCAACTATGTATAGCACAATGTCCCCAGGAGATAGCAACAATGTATAGCACAATGTCCCCAGGAGCTAACAACAATGTATAGCACAATGTCTCCAGGAGCTAGCAACAATGTATAGCACCATATCCCCAGAAGCTAGCAGTAATGTATAGCACAATATCCCCAGGAGCTAGCAACAATATATAGCACCATATCCCCAGAAACTAGCAACAATGTATAGCACAATGTCCCCTGGAGCTAGCAACAATGTATAGCACCATATCCCCAGGAGCTAGCAACAATGTATAGCACCATATCCCCAGGAGCTAGCAACAATGTATAGCACCATATCCCTGGGAGCTAGCAACTATGTATAGCACAATGTCCCCAGGAGTTAGCAACAATGTATAGCAAATTGTCCCCAGGAGCTAGCAACAATGTATAGCACAATGTCTCCAGGAGCTAGCAACAATGTGTAGCACCATATCACTGGGAGCTAGCAACTATGTATAGCATAATGTCCCCAGGAGATAGCAACAATGTATAGCACCATATCACTGGGAGCTAGCAACTCTGTATAGCGCAATGTCCCCAGGAGCTAGCAACAATGTAAAGCACCATATCCCCCAGGAGATAGCAACAATGTATAGCACAATGTTCCAGGAGCTAGCAACAATGTGTAGCACCATATCCCCGGGAGCTAGCAACAATGTATGGAACCATATCCCTGCTAGCTAGCAACAATGTATTAAATTATATCCTAGTTAGCTAGCAACAATGTATATGGCCATATCCCAGCAAGCTAGCAACAATGTATAGCGCCATTTCTTTCATGTAATTAGCAAGAGTCCATGAGCTAGTGACGTATGGGATATACATTCCTACCAGGAGGGGCAAAGTTTCCCAAATCTCAAAATGCCTATAAATACACCCCTCACCACACCCACAAATCAGTTTTTACAAACTTTGCCTCCTATGGAGGTGGTGAAGTAAGTTTGTGCTAGATTCTACGTTGATATGCGCTCCGCAGCAGGTTGGAGCCCGGTTTTCCTCTCAGCGTGCAGTGAATGTCAGAGGGATGTGAGGAGAGTATTGCCTGTTTGAATTCAATGATCTCCTTCTACGGGGTCTATTTCATGGGTTCTCTGTTATCGGTCGTAGAGATTCATCTCTTACCTCCCTTTTCAGATCGACGATATACTCTTATATATACCATTACCTCTGCTGATTCTCGTTTCAGTACTGGTTTGGCTTTCTACAACATGTAGATGAGTGTCCTGGGGTAAGTAAGTCTTATTTTCTGTGACACTCTAAAGCTATGGTTGGGCACTTTTTTATAAAGTTCTAAATATATGTATTCAAACATTTATTTGCCTTGACTCAGGATGTTCAACATTTCCTTATTTCAGACAGTCAGTTTCATATTTGGGATAATGCATTTGAATATATCATTTTTATCTTACCTTAAAATTTGACTTTTCCCTGTGGGCTGAAAATGCTTCATTTTATTGCGCCATTCTTGGCGCTGACTTTCTTGGCGCGAAATTTTTTTTTCTATTTCCGGCATCATACGTGTCACCGGAAGTTGCGTCATTTTTGACGTTTTTCGCGCCAAAAATGTTGGCGTTCCGGATGTGGCGTCATTTTTGGCGCTAATAGCATTTAGGCGCCAAATATTGTGGGCGTCAAATTTGTCTCTACTTTATTTAAGTCTCATTATTTGTTGCTTCTGGTTGCTAGAAGCTTGTTCACTGGCATTTTTTCCCATTCCTGAAACTGTCATTTAAGGAATTTGATCAATTTTGCTTTATATGTTGTTTTTTTCTATTACATATTGCAAGATGTCCCACGTTGCAACTGAGTCAGAAGATACTACTGGAAAATCATTGCCTGGTGCTGGAACTACCAAAGCTAAGTGTATCTGCTGTAAACTTTTGGTAGTTGTTCCTCCAGCTGTTGTTTGTATTACATGTCATGACAAACTTGTTAATGCAGAAAATATTTCCTTTAGTAAAGTACCATTACCTGTTGCAGTTCCATCAACATCTAATGTTCAGAGTGTTCCTGATAACATAAGAGATTTTGTTTCTGAATCCATTAAGAAGGCTATGTCTGTTATTCCTCCTTCTGGTAAACATAAAAAGTCTTTTAAAACTTCTCTTTATACAGATGAATTTTTAAATGAACATCATCATTCTGATTCTAATGATTCTTCTGATACAGAGGATTCTGTCTCAGAGGTTGATGCTGATAAATCGTCATATTTATTTAAAATGGAATTTATCCGTTCATTACTTAAAGAAGTCCTAATTGCATTAGAAATTGAGGATTCTGGTCCTCTTGATACTAAATCTAAACGTTTAGACAAGGTCTTTAGATCTCCTGTGGTTATTCCAGAAGTTTTTCCTGTTCCTGGTGCTATTTCTGAAGTAATTTCCAGAGAATGGAATAATTTGGGTAATTCATTTACTCCTTCTAAACGTTTTAAGCAATTATATCCTGTACCGTCCGACAGATTAGAGTTTTGGGACAAAATCCCTAAAGTTGATGGGGCTATTTCTACCCTTGCTAAACGTCCTACTATTCCTACGGCAGATGGTACTTCCTTTAAGGATCCTTTAGATAGGAAAATTGAATCCTTTCTAAGAAAAGCTTATCTGTGTTCAGGTAATCTTCTTAGACCTGCTATATCATTGGCTGATGTTGCTGCAGCTTCAACTTTTTGTTTGGAAACTTTAGCGCAACAAGTAACAGATCATGATTCTCATAATATTATTATTATTCTTCAACATGCTAATAATTTTATCTGTGATGCCATTTTTGATATTATCAGAGTTGATGTCAGGTTTATGTCTCTAGCTATTTTAGCTAGAAGAGCTTTATGGCTTAAAACTTGGAATGCTGATATGTCTTCTAAATCAACTCTACTTTCCCTTTCTTTCCAGGGTAATAAATTATTTGGTTCTCAGTTGGATTCTATTATCTCAACTGTTACTGGTGGGAAAGGAACTTTTTTTACCACAGGATAAAAAATCTAGAGGTAAAAACAGGGCTAATAATCGTTTTCGTTCCTTTCGTTTCAACAAAGAACAAAAGCCTGATCCTTCATCCTCAGGAGCAGTTTCAGTTTGGAAACCATCTCCAGTCTGGAATAAATCCAAGCCTTCTAGAAAAGCAAAGCCAGCTTCTAAGTCCACATGAAGGTGCGGCCCTCATTCCAGCTCAGCTGGTAGGGGGCAGATTACGTTTCTTCAAAGAAATTTGGATCAATTCTGTTCACAATCTTTGGATTCAGAACATTGTTTCAGAAGGGTACAGAATTGGTTTCAAGATAAGACCTCCTGCAAAGAGATTTTTTCTTTCCCGTGTCCCAGTAAACCCAGTGAAAGCTCAAGCATTTCTGAAATGTGTTTCAGATCTAGAGTTGGCTGGAGTAATTATGCCAGTTCCAGTTTTGGAACAGGGGCTGGGGTTTTATTCGAATCTCTTCATTGTACCCAAGAAGGAGAATTCCTTCAGACCAGTTCTGGATCTAAAAATATTGAATCGTTATGTAAGGATACCAACATTCAAAATGGTAACTGTAAGGACTATATTGCCTTTTGTTCAGCAAGGGCATTATATGTCTACAATAGATTTACAGGATGCATATCTGCATATTCCGATTCATCCAGCTCACTATCAGTTCCTGAGATTCTCTTTTCTGGACAAGCATTACCAGTTTGTGGCTCTGCCGTTTGGCCTAGCTACAGCTCCAAGAATTTTTACAAAGGTTCTAGGTGCCCTTCTGTCTGTAATCAGAGAACAGGGTATTGTGGTATTTCCTTATTTGGACGATATCTTGGTACTTGCTCAGTCTTCACATTTAGCAGAATCTCATACGAATCGACTTGTGTTGTTTCTTCAAGATCATGGTTGGAGGATCAATTCACTAAAAAGTTCCTTGATTCCTCAGACAAAGGTAACCTTTTTAGGGTTCCAGATAGATTCAGTGTCCATGACTCTATCTTTGACAGACAAGAGACGTCTAAAATTGATTTCAGCTTGTCGAAACCTTCAGTCACAATCATTCCCTTCGGTAGCCTTATGCATGGAAATTCTAGGTCTTATGACTGCTGCATCGGACGCGATCCCCTTTGCTCGTTTTCACATGCGACCTCTTCAGCTCTGTATGCTGAACCAATGGTGCAGGGATTACACAAAGATATCTCAATTAATATCTTTAAAACCGATTGTCCGACATTCTCTAACGTGGTGGACAAATCACCATCGTTTAATTCAGGGGGCTTCTTTTGTTCTTCCGACCTGGACTATAATCTCAACAGATGCAAGTCTTACAGGTTGGGGAGCTGTGTGGGGGTCTCTGACAGCACAATGGGTTTGGGAATCTCAGGAGGTGAGATTACCGATCAATATTTTGGAACTCCGTGCAATTTTCAGAGCTCTTCAGTCTTGGCCTCTTCTGAAGAGAGAGTCGTTCATTTGTTTTCAGACAGACAATGTCACAACTGTGGCATACATCAATCATCAAGGAGGGACTCACAGTCCTCTGGCTATGAAAGAAGTATCTCGAATTCTGGTTTGGGAAGAATCCAGCTCCTGTCTAATCTCTGCGGTTCATATCCCAGGTATAGACAATTGGGAAGCGGATTATCTCAGTCGCCAAACGTTGCATCCGGGCGAATGGTCTCTTCACCCAGAGGTATTTCTTCAGATTGTTCAAATGTGGGAACTCCCAGAAATAGATCTGATGGCTTCTCATCTAAACAAGAAACTTCCCAGGTATCTGTCCAGATCCCGGGATCCTCAGGCGGAGGCAGTGGATGCATTATCACTTCCTTGGAAGTATCATCCTGCCTATATCTTTCCGCCTCTAGTTCTTCTTCCAAGAGTAATCTCCAAGATTCTGAAGGAATGCTCGTTTGTCCTGCTGGTAGCTCCAGCATGGCCTCACAGGTTTTGGTATGCGGATCTTGTCCGGATGGCCTCTTGCCAGCCGTGGACTCTTCCGTTAAGACCAGACCTTCTGTCACAAGGTCCTTTCTTCCATCAGGATCTCAAATCCTTAAATTTAAAGGTATGGAGATTGAACGCTTGATTCTTGGTCAAAGAGGTTTCTCTGACTCTGTGATTAATACTATGTTACAGGCTCGTAAATCTGTATCTAGAGAGATATATTATAGAGTCTGGAAGACTTATATTTCTTGGTGTCTTTCTCATCATTTTTCCTGGCATTCTTTTAGAATTCCGAGAATTTTACAGTTTCTTCAGGATGGTTTAGATAAAGGTTTGTCCGCAAGTTCCTTGAAAGGACAAATCTCTGCTCTTTCTGTTCTTTTTCACAGAAAGATTGCTAATCTTCCTGATATTCATTGTTTTGTACAAGCTTTGGTTCGTATAAAACCTGTCATTAAGTCAATTTCTCCTCCTTGGAGTTTGAATTTGGTTCTGAGGGCTCTTCAAGCTCCTCCTTTTGAACCCATGCATTCATTGGACATTAAATGACTTTCTTGGAAAGTTTTGTTCCTTTTGGCCATCTCTTCTGACAGAAGAGTCTCTGAATTATCTGCTCTTTCTTGTGAGTCTCCTTTTCTGATTTTTCATCAGGATAAGGCGGTGTTGCGAACTTCTTTTGAATTTTTACCTAAGGTTGTGAATTCCAACAATATTAGTAGAGAAATTGTGGTTCCTTCATTATGTCCTAATCCTAAGAATTCTAAGGAGAAATCGTTGCATTCTTTGGATGTTGTTAGAGCTTTGAAATATTATGTTGAGGCTACTAAGTCTTTCCGTAAGACTTCTAGTCTATTTGTCATCTTTTCCGGTTCTAGGAAAGGTCAGAAAGCTTCTGCCATTTCTTTGGCATCTTGGTTGAAATCCTTAATTCACCATGCTTATGTCGAGTCGGGTAAAACTCCGCCTCAAAGGATTACAGCTCATTCTACTAGGTCAGTTTCTACTTCCTGGGCGTTTAGGAATGAGGCTTCGGTTGATCAGATTTGCAAAGCAGCAACTTGGTCCTCTTTGCATACTTTTACTAAATTCTACCATTTTGATGTGTTTTCTTCTTCTGAAGCAGTTTTTGGTAGAAAAGTACTTCAGGCAGCGGTTTCAGTTTGAATCTTCTGCTTATGTTTTCATTAAACTTTATTTTGGGTGTGGATTATTTTCAGCAGGAATTGTCTGTCTTTATTTTATCCCTCCCTCTCTAGTGACTCTTGCGTGGAAAGATCCACATCTTGGGTAGTCATTATCCCATACGTCACTAGCTCATGGACTCTTGCTAATTACATGAAAGAAAACATAATTTATGTAAGAACTTACCTGATAAATTCATTTCTTTCATATTAGCAAGAGTCCATAAGGCCCACCCTTTTTGGTGGTTATGATTTTTCTGTATAAAGCACAACTATTCCAATTCCTTATTTTATATGCTTTCGCACTTTTTTATCACCCCACTTCTTGGCTATTCGTTAAACTGATTTGTGGGTGTGGTGAGGGGTGTATTTATAGGCATTTTGAGGTTTGGGAAACTTTGCCCCTCCTGGTAGGAATGTATATCCCATACGTCACTAGCTCATGGACTCTTGCTAATATGAAAGAAATGAATTTATCAGGTAAGTTCTTACATAAATTATGTTATCCCAATGAGCAAGCAGTAATATTTAGCACCATATCCCAGTGAACAAGCAGTAATGTTTAGCACCATATCCCAGTGAGCAAGCAGTAATGTTTAGCACCATATCCCAGTGAGTAAGCAGTAATGTTTAGCACCATATCCCAGTGAGCAAGCAGTAATGTTTAGCACCATATTCCAGTGAGCAAGCAGTAATATTTAGCACCATATCCCAGTGACCAAGCAGTAATGTTTAGCACCATATAGCAGTGAGCAAGCAGTAATGTTTAGTGTCATATAGCAGTGAGCAAGCAGTAATGTTTAGCACCATATCCCATTGATCAAGCAGTAATGTTTAGCACCATATACCAGTGAGCAAGCAGTAATGTTTAGACCATATAGCAGTGAGCAAGCAGTAATGTTTAGCACCATATCCCAGTGAGCAAGCAGTAATGTTTAGCACCATATCCCAGTGAGCAAGCAGTAATGTTTAGCACCATATAGCAGTGAGCAAGCAGTAATGTTTAGCGTCATATAGCAGTGAGCAAGCAGAATATTCAGCATGTCCCAGTAAGCAAGCAGTAATATTTAGTACCATATACCAGTGAGCAAACGGTAATATTTAGCACCATATCCCAGTGAGCAAGCAGTAATGTTTAGCTCCATATAGTAGTGAGTAAGCAGTAATGTTTAGCGTCATATAGCAGTGAGCAAGCAGTAATATTCAGCATATCCCAGTAAGCAAGCAGTAATATTTAGCACCATATACCAGTGAGCAAACGGTAATATTTAGCACCATATCCCAGTGAGCAAGCAGTAATGTTTAACGCCATATAGCAGTGAGCAAGCAGTAATGTTTAGCGCCATATAGTAGTGAGCAAGCAGTAATGTTTATCGCCATATAGCAGTGAGCAAGCAGTAATGTTCAGCGCCATATAGCAGTGAGTAAGCAGTAATGTTTAGTGCCATATAGTAGTGAGCAAGCGGTAATGTTTAGCGTCATATAGCAGTGAGCAAGCAGTAATGTTTAGCGTCATATAGCAGTGAGCAAGCAGTAATATTTAGCACCATATCCCAGTGAGCAAGCAGTAATATTTAGCAACATATAGCAGTGAGCAAGCAGTAATGTTTAGCAACATATAGCAGTGAGCAAGCAGTAATGTTTAGCGCCCTATAGCAGTGAGCAAGCAGTAATGTTTAGCACCATATAGCAGTGAGCAAGCAGTAATATTTAGCACCATATACCAGTGAGCAAGCAGTAATATTTAGTGCCATATAGCAGTGAGCAAGCAGTAATGTTTAGCACCATATACCAGTGAGCAAGCAGTAATGTTTAGCACCCTATCCCAATGAGCAAGCAGTAATATTTAGCACCATATACCAGTGAGCAAGCAGTAATGTTTAGCACCATATAGCAGTGTGCAAGCAGTAATGTTTAGCACCATATACCAGTGAGCAAGCAGTAATGTTTAGCGCCATATAACAGTGAGCAAGTAGTAATATGTAGCACTGTATTCCTGATGGTTTTACTTCTGTAAATAGTATATTAAGTGCAGTTTGTAAGAATGTTAGCTGATGTTGGCATGTGATTTATTTTTGCTGGCGCATGTCTTACTGATACAATTAGTTGCATATTCCCTCCTATTTATGTTTTTGAGAAGTCGGACGGGGTTGTCTGAGGCCAAGAAAACAAGCGTTCAAACTCCTCTGTGTTCAAGTCAAGAAATGTTATGTTTTGTTTTTTTCGCAGTGAGGCCAAAGTAGCAAAATATTCACTTTTCACCTAGATCAGAATCACATTAATGTGCGAGTGAATCAGCCATATGCATTTAAATAAAGAGTTCAAACTTGTTTCATTTTCACACACATAAACCATAAAACATGCACACACAAAAACACACACATGCACACACACACATATACACACACATGCACACACACATATACACACATACATATACACACACTGCAAACACAGATATGTAGACACACGCACACATACATGAAAGCACAGATATGTACACACACATACATGCCAGCACAGATATATAGACACACACACATACTTGCAAGCACAGATATATACACACACAAACATACATGCAAGCACAGATATGTACACACTTACATGCAAGCACAAATATGTACCCACACCCATACATGCAAGCACAGAAATTAACACACACCCATACATGTAAGCTGAGATATGTACACACACACGCACACTTACATTCAAGCACAGATATGTACACACATGCACACATACATGAAAGCACAG
The DNA here is from genome assembly GCF_027579735.1 of Bombina bombina. Taxonomy (NCBI): domain Eukaryota; kingdom Metazoa; phylum Chordata; class Amphibia; order Anura; family Bombinatoridae; genus Bombina; species Bombina bombina. The sequence goes on along the minus strand of NC_069505.1, from coordinate 261,936,027 downwards.
ATATGTACACACACATACATGCCAGCACAGATATATAGACACACACACATACTTGCAAGCACAGATATATACACACACAAACATACATGCAAGCACAGATATGTACACACTTACAAGCAAGCACAAATATGTACCCACACCCATACATGCAAGCACAGAAATTAACACACACCCATACATGTAAGCTGAGATATGTACACACACACGCACACTTACATTCAAGCACAGATATGTACACACATGCACACATACATGCAAACACAGATATGAACACACATGCACACATACATAGAAGCACAGATATGAACATATATGCACTCATATATGCAAGCACAAATATGAACACACATGCACACATAGATGCAAACATAGATATGTACATACATGGAAGCACAAATATGAACACACATGCACACATACATGCAAACACAGATATGTACACACATGCACACATACATGGAAGCACATATATGAACACACATGCACACATACATGCAAACACAGATATGTATACACATGCACACATACATGCAAGCACAGATATGAACACACATGCACACATACATGCAAGCACAGATATGAACACACATGCACACATACATGCAAGCACAGATATGAACACACATGCACACATACGTGGAAGCACAGATATGAACATACATGCACACATACATGCAAACAAAGATATGTACACACATGCACACATACATGGAAGCACAGATATGAACACACATGCACACATACACAGGACCGTCTTTAACACAGGGCAAAATGGGCAGTTGCCCTGGGCCCAGTCTCTGTTGAGGGGCCCAAGAGTCCTAAAAAAAAAAAATTTTTTTTTTTTTTTTTATGGTTCATACCAGACTGCTGATGTGACATGGGGAACACACACATTCAGTCCTAATACTGCCACAGTCAAAAGTACTCTGCTTATATTTTTTTTAAAAACTGTGCCAGACCGTGCCGGTGTCATGTGACATGCCAAGCTAGTGCCATGTGCTGTTTTAGATGTGCACTGTGCAGCACTGAATGCAAAGCCCTAACTCAACATCCAGCCATTTCCCACTGCATCAGAAAAGGTCCTACTGGGGTTACCACTGTTACCAGGTAACTGCTCTGGTGGTGGGGATTGTTTCTGGGTAGGGCTGACTGTAGGCGCATGCAGCAGAAAGCTGGAGCGGCAGGCACATGAGGATTTGAGCATCTGTGCAGCTGCATACACTGCTCTCTTCAGTCTTGAGGCTGTATGACTCATCTCACACTGGGGCCTAGTTATCAAGCCGTCAACCTCAAATACGCTGGAATTCCGCAGCGTATTTGTGGCGAGGCTGATACGCCTTAGTTATCAAAGGCTCGAGACCGGCAAAAGTAGAATTTTGTGACGTAAGCTTCGATCCGCCGGACTCAGTCCGACACAGATCGATTCTTACGTCACTCCAGATGTTCCGCACACAAGTGCGGCACATTCTCACTACTTTTGCTAGCTATCAAAAAACTAGCAGGTACGCTCGGCACTTTTACGGCCCAGCGTACCTGGTTTTCAAAGCGCCAGCCTGGAGGCGGCGGATCCCATAGGAATCAATGGGAGTCTGACCGTAGCGAAAGTACAAGTTCGCTGCTGACAGACATCCCATTGATTTCTATGGGAGCTGTCTACACCTAACACCCTAACATGTACCCCGAGTCTAAACACCACTAATCTGTCCCCCCTACACCGCCGCAACTAAATAAAGTTATTACCCCCTAAACCGTCGCTCCCGGAGCCCACCGCAAGCTACTCTATACATATTAACCCCTAAACCGCCGCTCCCGGAGCCCACCGCAACTATAATAAATGTATTAACCCCTAAACCGCCGCTCCCTGAACCCGCCGCAACCTATATTAAATGTATTAACCCCTATCCTGCCCCCCCTACACCGTCGCCACCTATAATACATTTATTAACCCCTAATCTGCCCCCCCTACACCGTCGCCACCTATAATAAATTTATTAACCCCTATCCTGCCCCCCACTACGCCGCCGCCACTGTAATAAAATTATTAACCCCTAAACCTAACCCTAACCCTAACGCCCCCTAACTTAAATATTAATTAAATAAATCTAAATAAATAACTCTTATTAACTAAGGCCTAGATTTGGAGTTCGGCGGTAGCCGTCAAAACCAGCGTTAGAGGCTCCTAACGCTGGTTTTGGGCGCCCGCTGGTATTTGGAGTCAGTGATTAAAGGGTCTAACGCTCACTTTGCAGCCGCGACTTTTCCATACCGCAGATCCCCCTACGCCATTTGCGTAGCCTATCTTTTCAATGGGATCTTTCTAACGCCGGTATTTAGAGTCGTTTCTGCAGTGAGCGTTAGAGCTCTAACGACAAGATTCCAGCCGCCTGAAAATAGCAGGAGTTAAGAGCTTTCTGGCTAATGCCGGTTTATAAAGCTCTTAACTACTGTACCCTAAAGTACACTAACACCCATAAACTACCTATGTACCCCTAAACCGAGGTCCCCCCACATCGCCGCCACTCGATTAAAAATTTTAACCCCTAATCTGCCGACCGCCACCTACGTTATACTTATGTACCCCTAATCTGCTGCCCCTAACCCCGCCGACCCCTATATTACATTTATTAACCCCTAATCTGCCCCCCACAACATCGCCGCCAGCTACTTAAAATAATTAACCCCTAATCTTCCGACCGCAAAGCGCCGCCACCTACGTTATCCCTATGTACCCCTAATCTGCTACCCCTAACACCGCCGACCCCTATATTATATTTATTATCCCCTAATCTGCCCCCCTCAACGTCGCCGACACCTGCCTACACTTATTAACCCCTAATCTGCCGAGCGGACCTGAGCGCTACTATAATAAAGTTATTAACCCCTAATCCGTCTCACTAACCCTATCATAAATAGTATTAACCCCTAATCTGCCCTCCCTAACATCGCCGACACCTACCTTCAATTATTAACCCCTAATCTTCCGATCGGAGCTCACCGCTATTCTAATAAATGTATTAACCCCTAAAGCTAAGTCTAACCCTAACACTAACACCCCCCTAACTTAAATATAATTTACATCTAACGAAATAAATTAACTCTTATTAAATAAATTAATCCTATTTAAAGCTAAATACTTACCTGTAAAATAAACCCTAATATAGCTACAATATAAATTATAATTATATTATAGCTATTTTAGGATTTATATTTATTTTACAGGCAACTTGGTATTTATTTTAACTAGGTACAATAGCTATTAAATAGTTAAGAACTATTTAATAGTTACCTAGTTAAAATAATTACAAAATTACCTGTAAAATAAATCCTAACCTAAGATATAATTAAACCTAACACTACCCTATCAATAAAATAATTAAATAAACTACCTACAATTACCTACAATTAACCTAACACTACACTATCAATAAATAAATTAAATACAATTGCTACAAATAAATACAATTAAATAAACTAGCTAAAGTACAAAAAATAAAAAAGAACTAAGTTACAGAAAATAAAAAAATATTTACAAACATAAGAAAAATATTACAACAATTTTAAACTAATTACACCTACTCTAAGCCCCCTAATAAAATAACAAAGCCCCCCAAAATAAAAAAATTCCCTACCCTATTCTAAATTTAAAAAGTTACAAGCTCTTTTACCTTACCAGCCCTGAACAGGGCCCTTTGCGGGGCATGCCCCAAGAAGTTCAGCTCTTTTGCCTGTAAAAGAAAACATACAATACCCCCCCCCCAACATTACAACCCACCACCCACATACCCCTAATCTAACCCAAACCACCCTTAAATAAACCTAACACTAATCCCCTGATGATCTTCCTACCTTGTCTTCACCATACCAGGTTCACCGATCCGTCCTGGCTCCGATATCTTCATCCAACCCAAGCGGGGGCTAGACATCCACTGAAGAAGTCCAGAAGAGGCTCCAAAGTCTTCATCCTATCCGGCAAGAAGAGGACATCCGGACCGGCAAACATCTTCTCCAAGCCGCATCTTCTATCTTCTTCCATCCGGTGCGGAGCGGGTCCATCTTGAAGCAGGCGACGCGGATCCATCCTCTTCTTCCGATGTCTCCCGACGAATGACGGTTCCTTTAAGGGACGTCATCCAAGATGGCGTCCCTCGAATTCCGATTGGCTGATAGGATTCTATCAGCCAATCGGAATTAAGGTAGGAATTTTCTGATTGGCTGATGGAATCAGCCAATCAGAATCTAGTTCAATCCGATTGGCCGATCCAATCAGCCAATCAGATTGAGCTTGCATTCTATTGGCTGATCGGAACAGCCAATAGAATGCGAGCTCAATCTGATTGGCTGATTGGATCAGCCAATCGGATTGAACTTGATTCTGATTGGCTGATTCCATCAGCCAATCAGAAAATTCCTACCTTAATTCCGATTGGCTGATAGAATCCTATCAGCCAATCGGAATTCGAGGGACGCCATCTTGGATGACGTCCCTTAAAGGAACCGTCATTCGTCGGGAGACATCGGAAGAAGAGGATGGATCCGCGTCGCCTGCTTCAAGATGGACCCGCTCCGCACCGGATGGAAGAAGATCGAAGATGCCGCTTGGAGAAGATGTTTGCCGGTCCGGATGTCCTCTTCTTGCCGGATAGGAGGAAGACTTTGGAGCCTCTTCTGGACTTCTTCAGTGGATGTCTAGCCCCCGCTTGGGTTGGATGAAGATGTTGGAGCCAGGACGGATCGGTGATACCTGGATGGTGAAGACAAGGTAGGAAGATCATCAGGGGAATAGTGTTAGGTTTATTTAAGGGTGGTTTGGGTTAGATTAGGGGTATGTGGGTGGTGGGTTGTAATGTTGGGGGGGGGGTATTGTATGTTTTCTTTTACAGGCAAAAGAGCTGAACTTCTTGGGGCATGCCCCGCAAAGGGCCCTGTTCAGGGCTGGTAAGGTAAAAGAGCTTGTAACTTTTTAAATTTAGAATAGGGTAGGGAATTTTTTATTTTGGGGGGCTTTGTTATTTTATTAGGGGGCTTAGAGTAGGTGTAATTAGTTTAAAATTGTTGTAATATTTTTCTTATGTTTGTAAATATTTTTTTATTTTCTGTAACTTAGTTCTTTTTTATTTTTTGTACTTTAGCTAGTTTATTTAATTGTATTTATTTGTAGCAATTGTATTTAATTTATTTATTGATAGTGTAGTGTTAGGTTAATTGTAGGTAATTGTAGGTAGTTTATTTAATTATTTTATTGATAGGGTAGTGTTAGGTTTAATTATATCTTAGGTTAGGATTTATTTTACAGGTAATTTTGTAATTATTTTAACTAGGTAACTATTAAATAGTTCTTAACTATTTAATAGCTATTGTACCTAGTTAAAATAAATACCAAGTTGCCTGTAAAATAAATATTAATCCTAAAATAGCTAAAATATAATTATAATTTATATTGTAGCTATATTAGGGTTTATTTTACAGGTAAGTATTTAGCTTTAAATAGGATTAATTTATTTAATAAGAGTTAATTTATTTCGTTAGATGTAAATTATATTTAAGTTAGGGGGGTGTTAGTGTTAGGGTTAGACTTAGCTTTAGGGGTTAATACATTTATTAGAATAGCGGTGAGCTCCGATCGGAAGATTAGGGGTTAATAATTGAAGGTAGGTGTCGGCGAGGGAGGGCAGATTAGGGGTTAATACTATTTATGATAGGGTTAGTGAGACGGATTAGGGGTTAATAACTTTATTATAGTAGCGCTCAGGTCCGCTCGGCAGATTAGGGGTTAATAAGTGTAGGTAGGTGTCGGCGACGTTGTGGGGGGCAGGTTAGGGGTTAATAAATATAATATAGGGGTCGGCGGTGTTAGGGGTAGCAGATTAGGGGTACATAGGGATAACGTAGGTTGCGGCGGTTTACGGAGCGGAAGATTAGGGGTTAAAACTGTAATGCAGGGGTCAGCGATAGCGGGGGCGGCAGATTAGGGGTTAATAAGTGTAAGGTTAGGGGTGTTTAGACTCGGGGTACATGTTAGGGTGTTAGGTGCAGACGTAGGAAGTGTTTCCCCATAGGAAACAATGGGGCTGCGTTAGGAGCTGAACGCTGCTTTTTTGCAGGTGTTAGGTTTTTTTTCAGCTCAAACAGGCCCATTGTTTCCTATGGGAGAATCGTGCACGAGCACGTTTTTGATGCCGGCCGCGTCCGTAAGCAACTCTGGTATCGAGAGTTGCATTTGCGGTAAAAATGCCCTACGCTCCTTTTTTGGAGCCTAACGCAGCATTTGTTTGAACTCTCGATACCAGAGTTAAATTTATGGTGCGGCCAGAAAAAAGCCCGCGGAGCGTTAACAGACCTTTTACCGCCGAACTCTAAATCTAGGCCTAAATGAATCCTATTTAAAACTAAATACTTACCTTTAAAATAAACCCTAATATAGCTACAATATAAATAATAATTATATTCTAGCTATCTTAGGATTTATTTTTATTTTACAGGTACCTTTCAATTTATTTTAACCATGTACAATAGCTATTAAATAGTTATTAACTATTTAATAGCTTACCTAGCTAAAATAAAGAGAAATGTACCTGTGAAATAAATCCTAACCTAAGTTACAATTACACCTAACACTACACTATACTTTAATAAATTATTCCTATTTAAAACTAAATACTTACCTGTAAAATAAACCCTAAGATAGCTACAATATAATTAATAATTACATTGTAGCTATTTTAGGATTTATATTTATTTTACAGGTAACTTTGTATTTATTTTAGCTAGTTAGAATAGTTATTAAATAGTTATTAACTATTTAATAACTACCTAGCTAAAAGAAATACAAAATTACCTGTAAAATAAATCCTAACTTAAGTTACAATTAAACCTAATACTACACTATCATTAAATTAACTAAATAAACTACCTACAAATAACTACAATGAAATACAATTACATAAACTAACTAAAGTACAAAAAATAAAAAAAGCTAAGTTACAAAAAATAAAAAATTAAGTTACAAACATGTTAAAAATATTACAACAATTTTAAGCTACTTACACCTAATCTAAGCCCCCTAATAAAATAACAAACCCCCCCAAAATAAAAAAAATCCCTACCCTATTCTAAATTACATAAATTTCAAAGCTCTTTTACCTTACCAGCCCTTAAAAGGGCCATTTGTGGGGGCATGCCCCAAAGAAAACAGCTCTTTTGCCTGTAAAAGAAAAATACAACCCCCCCCCAACATTAAAACCCACCACCCACATACCCCTAATCTAACCCAAACCCCCCTTACAAAAACCTAACACTAATCCCCTGAAGATCATCCTACCTTGAGTCGTCTTCACTCAGCCGAGCCACCGATGGAACTGAAGAGGACATCCGGAGCGGAAGAAGTTAATCCTCCAAGCGGCGCTGAAGAAATCTTCCATCCGATGAAGTCATCATCCAGGCGGCGCTGAAGAAGTCTTCGATCCGGCCGATGTCATCTTCAAAGAGGCGCTGAAGAGGTCTTCTATCCGGGCGAAGTCATCTTCCAAGCCGGGTCTTGAATCTTCCTTCCGCCGACGCGGAACCACCTTCTTCACCGACGGACTACGACGAATGACGGCTCCTTTAAGGGACGTCATCCAAGATGGCGTCCCCTCAATTCCGATTGGCTGATAGGATTCTATCAGCCAATCGGAATTAAGGTAGGAAAATCTGATTGGCTGATGGAATCAGCCAATCAGATTCAAGTTCAATCCGATTGGCTGATCCAATCAGCCAATCAGATTGAGCTCGCATTCTATTGGCTGATCGGAACAGCCAATAGAATGCAAGCTCAATCTGATTGGCTGATTCCATCAGCCAATCAGATTTTCCTACCTTAATTCCGATTGGCTGATAGAATCCTATCAGCCAATCGGAATTGAGGGGACGCCATCTTGGATGACGTCCCTTAAAGGAGCCGTCATTCGTCGTAGTCCGTCGGTGAAGAAGGTGGTTCCGCGTCGGCGGAAGGAAGATTCAAGACCCGGCTTGGAAGATGACTTCGCCCGGATAGAAGACCTCTTCAGCGCCTCTTTGAAGATGACATCGGCCGGATCAAAGACTTCTTCAGCGCCTCCTGGATGATGACTTCATCGGATGGAAGATTTCTTCAGCGCCGCTTGGAGGATTAACTTCTTCCGCTCCGGATGTCCTCTTCAGTTCCATCGGTGGCTCGGCTGAGTGAAGACGACTCAAGGTAGGATGATCTTCAGGGGATTAGTGTTAGGTTTTTGTAAGGGGGGTTTGGGTTAGATTAGGGGTATGTGGGTGGTGGGTTTTAATGTTGGGGGGGGGGTTGTATTTTTATTTTACAGGCAAAAGAGCTGAACTTTTTGGGGCATGCCCCCACAAATGGCCCTTTTAAGGGCTGGTAAGGTAAAAGAGCTTTGAAATTTATGTAATTTAGAATAGGGTAGGGATTTTTTTTATTTTGGGGGGGTTTGTTATTTTATTAGGGGGCTTAGATTAGGTGTAAGTAGCTTAAAATTGTTGTAATATTTTTAACATGTTTGTAACTTAATTTTTTATTTTTTGTAACTTAGCTTTTTTTATTTTTTGTACTTTAGTTAGTTTATGTAATTGTATTTAATTGTAGTTCTTTGTAGGTAGTTTATTTAGTTAATTTAATGATAGTGTAGTATTAGGTTTAATTGTAACTTAGGTTAGGATTTATTTTACAGGTAATTTTATATTTCTTTTAGCTAGGTAGTTATTAAATAGTTAATAACTATTTAATAACTATTCTAACTAGCTAAAATAAATTGAAAGTTACCTGTAAAATAAATATAAATCCTAAGATAGCTACAATATAATTATTATTTATATTGTAGCTATATTAGGGTTTATTTTAAAGGTAAGTATTTAGTTTTAAATAGGATTCATTTAGTTAATAAGAGTTAATTTATTTAGATTTATTTAATTAATATTTAAGTTAGGGGGGCGTTATGGTTAGGGTTAGACTTAGGTTTAGGGGTTAATCATTTTATTACAGTGGCGGCGGCGTAGTGGGGGGCAGGATAGGGGTTAATAAATTTATTATAGGTTGCGGCGGGTTCATGGAGCGGCGGTTTAGGGGTTAAACTATTTATTTAGTTGCGGAGAGGTGCGGGATCAGCAGGATAGGGGTTAATAATTTTATAATAGAGGGCGACGGTATGGGGGGGCAGGATAGGGGTTACTAGGTATAATGTAGGTGGCAGCGGTGTCCGGGAGCGGCGGTTTAGGGGTTAATACATTTATCAGAGTTGCGGCAGGGTCTAGGAGCGGCGGTTTAGGGGTTAGTAACTTTATTTAGTTGCGGGGGGCTCCGGGGGCGCCGGTATAGGGGGTAGAACAGTGCAGTTTAGTGTGGGTGCTTAGTGACAGGCTAGCAATAAAGCTGGGAAAAAGCCGAAGGGCAGCGAGATCGGATGAGTGATAACTCTCACAGTCCGCTGCTCATCGCCCCGCGGCTTTTTGACAGCTTTATTTGATAACTTAGGCGTATTTTTTCAGGTCCGCGGCGGCGAAGGTAGGCTAGCTTAGGCGGGCGTATTGGGCCGGCGAAGCCAGAAAAGTAGACGGCTTGATAACTAGCCCCCACTGTATCCATGCAGCCTTGGACAGACAGCATCCAGTCTACTGGTCCCCTTAGCCCTGCTCTTTCTGCTGTGGCCCTAAGATCAACTAACTGAAGTTTGTTAGGGGAATAGTGCTTTGTAGAAATGTGTCAGTGGGAAGAATAAGTGAGTGCACACACGCCCCTCCCCATGCAGCATTGTCTAGTTCAGGGTGAGAGGGAACTTGTTCCTAGCAAAGAAGCGACATGTGCTGGTGTGGCTGATGTATAGCGTCATGCTGATACTTCACACATTAATGTAAGGTTTATTTTTATAGTTTTTATTTTCTCTCTGTCTCAGATTTTACAGCTTCCCATAGTAGTTCTGCTGTTCCAGTCAGTAAACTTATATTTGTCTGCACCTCCATGCTTCCTCCTTTACCTTGCTTTGCTCCTGTTGGCTGCCCTAAATCTCTTTAACCAGCTAACCTCACACCAGAATCACACAGTGGAGGAATTTATATATTTATTTACTTATTAGTACTGCTTAGGTCCAGTTTCACATATTGCATTTTTTTTTTTAAATGATTAGCCCAGCAGTGGATGATCCACCGCTGGGCTAATAATAATAAAAAAAAAATGATTTAGTTGTTTTTTGGGATGTTGGGGTGGAGAGCAAAATTGCATGGGGTGGGGGGGGCAAGAACATTTTTGCCCAGGCTCCAATCAATATTAAAGACGGCCCTGCACATACATGCAAACACAGATATGAACACACATGCACACATACATGCAAACACAGATATGTATACACATGCACACATACATGCAAGCACAGATATGAACACACATGCACACATACATGCAAACACAGATATGTATACACATGCACACAGACATGCAAGCACAGATATGAACACACATGCACACATACATGCAAGCACAGATATGAACACACATTCACACATACATGCAAGCACAGATATGAACACACATGCACACATACATGCAAGCACAGATATGAACACACATGCACACATACATGCAAGCACAGATATGAACACACATGCACACATACATGCAAGCACAGATATGAACACACATGCACACATACATGCAAGCACAGATATGAACACACATGCACACATACATGCAAGCACAGATATGAACACACATGCACACATACATGCAAGCCCAGATATGAACACACATGCACACATATGTAGAAGCACAGATATGAACACACATGCACACATACATGGAAGCACAGATATGAACACACATACATGCAAGCACAGATACGTACTTGCAAGAAGGAATTTGTGCATAGAGCAGTACAAACAGGAACCATCTGGCTTTGTACTTTATACAACTTGTCTATACTACTAACATGCTACATATTTTTCATGTAGTGTTGGTGAGCACAGACCCTGCAACTGGGAGACTCCACCCTTGCTCCGTTCCTGGACTTGGTTCCCAAACCTGTAATTTCTCCCAGATGTTAGAAAGCGATGACCTCAAGTCCCTTCTGTAGGCGAGTTCTGCTCAGGGTTCAGAAGCTGTATGTGCTGCAGCCAAACACATTACAAAATCACCAGCAAGAAGTAAATAAAGTTTCATCCAAATACTTTTAGGGAACATTTTATGTTTTGGAATTTGTTCAAGAGGGATCAGTGACGTCAGAATCCTGCTGAGGTTAACTGGGCCTCTCATTATGCAAAAGCCCAGACAATTCTTAAGGGAGATTCTCTGAGAACAGTAACTGCACTCATTGGCTGCATTGCTCTATATTAGTGCTCAGTGCTTTTGTAAATATACTTTGTGTAACTGTAAAACTGTGTAAAAAATGCAAAAATGTAAAGCGCACATGAGGTATCATGCACACTAGCTCCAAGCAAATTATACCGCTATCAAAAAGTAGCCAGTATTACTGATCTGTGAGTGTGCACTGCTTCTGTCACAGACTGGGAGAATATCTGAGCTCCAAGATGGCGGCGCCCAGTATGAGGATGCAGAGCTTCAATATCTGGCACATTTAAGCTATTAAAACAGGAGATCTGATTTGAAAAGAGCTACAGGAACAGGAAGAAATGCAATAACATGGGGAATAGTTACTATTCTTTTGTTGTTGTGCTTAGCAGTTTAATCTCGCTTTAAAGGGATATGAAACACAAAAATTATTTTTTGTGATCCAGACAGAAAATACAATTTTAAAAATGTTTTGCATATCCTTCTATTCTCAAATTTGCTTTGTTCCCATAGTATTCTTTGTTGAAGAGGTACCTAGGTAGGCATCTGGAGCACTACATGGCCGGAAATAGTGCTGCAAATGGATAAAATGGATAACATTCTTGCAAAACTGCTGCCATATAGTGCTCCAGACATGTGCACGTTCTTGAGCTTACCTCCCTGCTTTTCAAATAAAGATACCAAGAGAGCGAAACGTGATATTATAAGCAGATATGAAAGTTGTTTAAAATTGCTCCTCTATCTGAGTCATAAAAAAAACCCTTCAACACATAGAAGGAATTGGGACAGTGCTACATAAAATATATAAAATAACAAATTCAAACAGTAATGTATTAAAATAGGTTTAATGTTGTTAAACAATTGTGACAAATGTCAGTATATTTATGAAAATCTTAGCAGTGCTATCCAAATAATATATATAAGTTTATGGCAGGGTTATAAACACAATACAAAGAAATAGAAACCCTTATCAACCATGCACCTACTAGACCATACAATTAATATAAATATCTGAATTCTTTTATTTAGTTAATATCCATAAACATATTGAACTATATTTGCAATAAAAGGAAACTAAATAAAAGTTTATATGCGTTAGAACCAACTCTTAAGATATGCTATTCTTCTTACAAAACCCAGAACAATATACCTTCACAATTCAGCCTTATTTATTTAACACAATGGGACTAAAAACCTTTAACATCCAAGCAATACAATTCTAAACAGTGTTTATAAAACAATAGGATAAAATATATATTCTGCTATTTAACTGCAATTTATCCTAATACAAAATTAACCGACAATATCAGAACTTGTATAGATGAGTTACTTAGCCAATTCAGACACAGATTTGAACAATACCTAGGCTTATAACTACCAATTTAAAATACAATATACTTCACCAATTTGGAACCAATTCGTAGCGGTCTTTAGGTCATCTCATTTGAAAGAAGGTTTTTGCACAAATCAAGGATAAGTTTTAAGCTCCTTGCTGAAGTGAACTTTTTTTTTTTTCAGGTATATCGCAGCCAAAATCAGATCACTAATTTTCAACAAGTTACAGACAACTCTCTCTTGTGCATTCAACACTCCCATTATATAATCATTGATGACATCATGTTGGTGGCACTACGGGAGCTGACCTTCCCATTGGTTATCTGGGAAGTCTAAATCGGATTGGCCCTTGGAAATTTCATTTTTAACAGCCAGAAAGAACCTTCTGGCTGTAGTTCTCGCAACATAACACCAGGTGGCAGCATACAGTACAACATAGCAATACAATACAGCATTTCTGACATTTTTAAGCAAGTTAATTTTTTTTTTTTTTTTTTTCATAAAATGGTTATTTAATCAGATTACACTCTCTGCATTAATCATATATAACCCCAATTACAGATGGTTAATATTAGGTTATTTTTTCTGATTATTCTGATACCAAATATGTTATATTATTAACATTTTATTATATCAAGGCAATTTAATACTGCTAATTAGTAGCTTAAAATGCATTACAATTTTATCGGTATCCTGGCATTTATATGTGAATAATAGCTTATTTTTAATTCAGTATTGTACTGTATTCCAAGTGAATCCTGTCTATGTAGATCTGAAATAAGAAAATAAATGTTAATAATCACTTCTCTTCAGGTCCATAAACATCTATTCATGTTTTTAAACACACAGAGGCTAAGTAAGATCTTTTATGTTTTCAAAACATATAAATATATATACACATATATATATATATATACACACATATATATATATATATATATATACACACATACATGCACATTCACTTCTATGTAGATTTGAGATTATCTGTCTGAAAAATATAAACAAAACAGAATTTATTACACATTTTTGACTGATTAAAACAGTTACCTCCCAAGCTTAGCAAATACCCATGTAATAATAATATAGAATTAGACAATTTCCCAAATTTCTATATTTAATACATTCTGGGGCATGTATTTAAACAGAGAGAGAAAAAAAAATGTTTATTTGCTGTCTGCTTACGTGAACTTCCAGAGTCACACCTCAGCATCTGTCTTTGTTTTCTCTGTGTTATTTTAATCACCACATCTGGTATTTCCCAGGGTTATTACTCACACAGCATGATCCACTCAAATAAATTTGTGCTAATTATCAGTTCTTTGAAGAATGTTTGTATCTCTCACATTTCTTCAGACGGATCGGCATTTTCCTTGGAGGAAATCCATATATTTGCCTGTGTCCTGTTCTATGTCAAAATTACTTCCCCCAACATTCCTCTAAGTGACTGTTCTAAAATTTGGCAGGCCAAATGTTCCATTGTCTCCCCCTGTGTGTTCAGCATAATTTTACATAATGAGTGTGGGAGATTTCTTAGAAACAACCCTTTGTCTACAGACCATGTGCACATCCACAGATTTATTAAATAAAGATAAATATACTTCTATATATTATTTAATAATATCTCAAATACCTTGACATAAATCCCCCTTTCAAATTCAAAAATATGTAGGACACATGTATTTGAATTGGATCAAAGTTTGTGGTATTTGGTGAGGATGTTGACCGTACACATCATGGACAGTTTTCTATGTAGATAGTCTGTCAATTTTGAGCCTTCATGTTTATCAGCTAGGCATCTTTAAACTACAGTATGTCTTTAGTTCATTTTGGGATATGACACTTCATTCTCCCTCTATGACTTGTAGTTGGGATCTTGGATGACACGCTCGCAATTGATTGATATGGACCCATTTATCTATGAAACCTTCATTTTTGGGGATCCGTATTTTATAGGCCACTGGAGATATTTTGTCAGTAATGACAAAAGGACCTTTCCATGAGGGAAGAAATTTCTTCTCCCTAACCTGATCTCTTCCAAAGTTATAAAGATAAACTTTATCATTTATTTCATATTCCTTTTTGGATGTTTTGAGATCATAATAGGTTTTAGTGGCAGTTGCGGCTCTTTCTAAATTCCTTTGAGCAAATGCAAAGGCATATTGCAGGTGTTTTCTTAGGTTTTCCACATATTGATGTGTATTGGCAGCGTTTATCAAGTTTTGGTCTGACGTACGGTACAGTAGATGCTGAGGTAGAACCATTCTTCTACCAGTCATCAGTTCAAAAGGTGACATCTTGGTAGCACTACTTGGAGTTGCTCTTAATGCCATTAAGACTAGAGGTAGTTTTACATCCCAGTCTTTACCTGTTTCACTCACAAACTTTTTGAGGATTTTAACAATGGACTGGTTGTAACGCTCTACACCACCACTTGAGGCAGCTCTATAAGCAATATGGAGCTTTCTTTTAACCCCTAGTATTTTCCACATTTTTGTCATTACTTCGCTAGTGAAGTGGGTCCCCCGATCTGATTCGATTCTTTGGGGCAAACCAAATCTGGAAAATACATGGTTGATGAGCAATGCTGCACATGTTTCAGCACTATTGTTAGGTGCACTAATGCACTCTACCCATTTAGTGAACAGGCATGTTACGGTTAACATGTATTTGTTACCTCTTGATGATCTTGTTACCGGGCCAATAAAATCAATTTGTATATCTGACCATGGCATTACCATCCCCCTTTTCTGCAATGGCGCTCTATGCGTTGGTGCAGTGGGTTGGAACTGTGGACAGATTAAACACCCTTGACAGTAGGTTTGAACATCTTTCAACATGTGTGGCCAAAAAGCGTAGTCACGCAATATTTCGTACGTGAGTTTGGCACCGCGATGACCAGATGTGGGAGCATCATGGGCATGTTGAAGCATTAGACCTCTGAACTTGGTGGGTACTACCCACTGTTGGATGCCAGTTTTGGAGGTTCTAATTAACAAACCATCCTGTAATTTGAATTGTGATTTAGATTTTATTAAGATTCTCAGATCTTCTTTGCCAATACAATCATCTTTTGAGATGGGGTTGCTTTCAGGATCTTCTATGTGTTTATAGAAGATGCCTACAATGGGGTCTTCTTTTTGACTAGTGATCAGGTCCTCACTAGGAGAATCCTGACTCCATTGTACCAAGTTAGGCTCACTCTGTTGTTTTGCCTGGTTTCTGGTAATGGCTTCTACCTGAATTGCACCCATTAAGTGTTCAATATTAAGGAGTTCTCCAGTTATGGCTCCTTGTTTGGCTAATGAGTCCGCAAGGTCATTGCCTTCCTTATCAGGACCTAAAACTCTGGAATGACCCTTGGTCTTTTTCCAGTGTATGGTTAAATCATTGGATACTACCAGATTATCAATCTCGCAGAACAATTTGCCATGCTTGACTGGTTTGTTATTGCTTTTCTGCATGCCATTTCTTTTCCAAGTTGGCAGGTATTCAACAAAACTGTCACGCACATAATTTGAGTCAGTTATGATCACAAATTCATGAATACCATGTTCAATAGCCATTTCAATGGTTTTGAAAACAGCAGTTAGTTCTGCAACTTGACTGGATCTTGGTCCAATGTTGAAACCTACAGATATATTTGAGAATCCGTTTGCCCCAGTTATACCAATGCCAGCGACTAATCTGCGCTCATTATCAATAGTGGCATGGTAAGAACAACCATCAACATATACCCAAGGTAATGTTTGACAATGGTCCTCATTGTACATTTTATATGGGGAAAGCAATTGTTCTTCCAGAAAATCATCTTCTGATAATTCTTCCCCAGGATCTCTAGCAGTACAGTCGTGGAGCTCAGCAAGCCCTTGTGCGACTGGATTCTTTTTATTCTGCTTGTAGCGAATTTCTAAGGGCCAGCCTTGTAAGGAAAGAGTCCACGCTGTTATGCGGCTATTAGACAAATTCCCATCTCTTATTCTCTCACTTTGCAAATATAGCAAAGGCTGGTGGGCCGTTTCTACAATAATTTTCTCGCCCTGTATATAGCTGCGGAAATTTTGTAGAGCCCATACAGTAGATAAGAGGGCTTTTTCGCAATCGTTAAACTTTATTTCTACTGGGGATAGATTTTTGCTCGCATAAGCAATGGCTTTGTTCAAATTATCATGCTTTTGGTATAACACAGCACTCATGCTTACATCTGTGTACCCTGTTTCTAAGTAGAAAGGTTTACCACCTTCAGGGTACACTAAGCAAGGTGCTTGAGTGAGTTTTCTCTTCAGCTCTCTGATGGCTGTCTCTTGAGACTCACTCCAGTGCCATTTCACATCTTTCTTCAGAAGAAGTAGTAGTGGTTTAGTTAATTCCGCATAATTATCAATGAATTTGCGAGAATAATTTGTCATACCCAGGAATGATCTCAATTCCTTTAAGTTAGTTGGGTTTTTAGAATTCACTATCGCTTCTACCTTTTTCTTCTGGGGATTTAATCCGTCAGAAGTAACTTCATGTCCCAAGAAGTTTACACGAGTGCGGCACCATTGAGCTTTTTGCAGGGATAATTTGACACCTGCCCTTTTAAGTTGGCTGAGGACGTGTTTAAGCTCTGCAATGTGTTTTTCAAAGTCTGTGCTTTTGATTAAAACATCATCCACATAAGATAAGGTCCCCCTTTCCAGTGCGTCAGGCATAGCCTTATGCATGAATACAGCAAATTCATGTCCAGAATTTATGTATCCAAATGGAAGTCTCTGGAATGCATACTGAATCTTTTGGAAGGAGAATGCTAGCTTATATTGGTCCTCTTCATGTACCTTTATGGTCCAATATCCCTGTGCACAATCAATGGCAGTGAATATTTTGGATCCCTGCATTTGTGCTAGACACTGGTCAATGTATGGTACAGGCCAGCCAGACATGTATACTCGTTTGTTTAGCTGTCTTAAGTCAGCACACAAACGCCATTGTCCATTGGGCTTAAGGACACCTAGAATAGGATTATTATAAGAGCTGTGCACCTGTCTGATAATACCTCTTTCTTCCAAATTCCTTATGATCTCTGCAAGAGAATCATATGAGGCTAAGGGAAGTCTGTATTGTTTGACAAATACAGGTGGCGCATTAGGATCTGTTTGTATTCTTGCAATGTGCAAGTCTGTGGTACCACAGTCATAAGAATCCTTAGCGAAAATATCCTTGTACTCCATCAGGAGTTCTCGCAGCTGTTGGCGTTCATCATCGCTAGAACAGCCATTGGCTAAGGATATTTGCTCTTCGACTATTTGCTGAAATCCTGGAAAGATTTCAGGCTGTCCTATTTCATAGGCTTCTTCCAACCTAGAGGTGAGATCCCCTTGATTATAATTTATATTGCTCCCATGACTCTGGGGATTGGGGTAATCTTGCTGTTTGATTGGCTGATCAAACACTAGAGAGGCTTCTTCAATTTTACAGATGCCTTCCTCTGAGCTGAAGGGATAAATAGACTGAATATTAAATAGACCCTCTGGCATAGATGCAAAGGATTGTTCTATTAATTGTTCTTCAG
This sequence comes from Bombina bombina, assembly GCF_027579735.1. Taxonomy (NCBI): domain Eukaryota; kingdom Metazoa; phylum Chordata; class Amphibia; order Anura; family Bombinatoridae; genus Bombina; species Bombina bombina. Next base: position 261,917,836 of record NC_069505.1, on the reverse strand, counting down.
TTAGGTATCCTTCAGGTATTAGCCCAATTACATTATTCTGGAATCCAAAAGTGTAATAACTTGATTCCAGTGCATATCCTATGGTAGTTCCCTTGGATAATGTTATATCCTGTGGGGTCATGTTATGCACAATAATATGTATTGGAACAGTTCCAATATTCACCATAGGAGTGTAAGTCACTGTGACACCCAGATTTTGTATTCTATGGGAGAGGCAAATCAGTGTTTCAGAAGTTTTTAATTTCTGCCCTCTCTTTACCTGTAAGGGTAAAAGAAATTTATCAGCCCCAGCAGGAATTATAACATCGCTAGATACCTGCATATTCACAGCATATGGCAATTGCTGGTTTGATTTCAGGGCTGCATTTTCATCCTGAAATACTTCAGGGTCCCCCTTTAACCTGCTCCAGAGGCAAGAATTAATCAAATCTATTTGTATGGCATATCTATGTAAGATATCATTGCCAATGTATATTTGATTATGGGGAGTATTTAAAACTAAAAACAGGTGCTTCACTGACTTATTTCCTATAGAGATAGATAATAAGCACTTAGCTGTGATGTTATAGCTTTCAGACCTGTCATCCAGGTTGCTGACACTGTGGTCTTGGGGAGAAAGATATTTAATCACTTTAGGTTCAGCTATCTGCGCTAATAAACCTTCGCTTATATAGCTAGCTTCCTGTTTTAAGTTTATTTTAGCATACTCGGTTTTACCAAGGTCATGCACTTGTATAGGGATAAATAGATCCTCTTTAACTCTCTCAATCCCTGTGAGGTATTGAGTGTGGCCTCCCCCCTTAGGGATTTTATGATCCCCCTTGTGGAGTGATATGGTTAATACATCGCCATCTAGGGAAATATTCGCTATCTTTCCAGGCGAAATTTTAAAAGTATTACCATCAGAGCCACTAAAAGGAGTCTGATCATCTATTTGTAGGATAGTGATTTCAGGTACAGAGTTATTCCTGAAATGAATCTCCACAGCATCTGGTTTCTCTTCCACCACGTGACAGCTATGTCGGGTGCGAGATATACCAGATTTTTCATAATTGATAGGCCGTTTAACTTGTGACCAAATTACATTATTTATGCAATCAATTATGGTGCTTAATCGCTTCAGGAGATCACTACCAATAATTAAACGATCAGTTGGCAGATCCACTATAATGACAGGGTGTCTTATGACCCTGTTCCCAATTTAAATTTTAACCAGGCAGTACCGTAGACTTTTAGGGAGTCACCCCCAACACCTATTAGAGAACCGTCAAATTCTCTTATTTTGGGTTTGTGGGGTGTTAGCTCATTTAGCTGTGTGTAGTACCTGTGGGATAAGATAGTTGCCTGTGACCCAGTGTCAATTAATCCCCTGATAGGGTTGGAGACTGAATCTTGCAGCTCAACTAGTACATAATATCTTCCTGCAGTTTCTATCATTTCACACATAAAATTTGCATTCTTGTACATCTGTGGGCTTCGCCACGTTTTACCTGAATTCGCTGTGTCATTCGATGCAGAGGAACCTTCATACCTACCTGTTTCCCCTATGACAAGGTCAGCTGGGTTCTTGTGTACTGCATCTGTGGAAATAATGTTAAGAGAACACTGCAGAGGAAAAGTTTGGTTAATTTTTCCCGGCTGATGTCGCTCATTGTCACAGCTAATTTGTCCGTTTCCGGTCTGTGGGGAGATAACATGATTAGTATCATTGATATTTATTACTACATTTTGTATATCTCTCCCCTCCCCTTCAGGTGATACTGCAGTATTTATGACTGTGCCTGTGGTCCATTGCTGACCACTGGCTGTACCCCTAAAAAAGTATTGTTCGGTTGCTGAGCCGTAGATTTTTGACTCATATTAGCAATTTGTTCGCTCAACCGATTTAATTGGGTAAACAGCATATCTACCTGATTGTACAAGTTACCTCTACCCCTGGGCCTATCTCTTGGTGCCCCATTGTACTGATTCCTGGACCATTGGGTTCCCTCAGAATCAGGGCCATTATTTCTATTCTGGCGTGGTTGCCCCTGGGGTTCAGCTTGTTCAGCATTAGTACTTTGGGGAGCATTATATACCTGGGGTGTCTGATTACCCTGAGAATATCTTCGCCGTCTATTGTATCTACCCTTGCGCGGATACCAATTATTTGGTGAGTATTCTCTTTGTGAGTAATTATTCACCTGATTATGTCCCCCACTTTGGTTATAGTCTCCCTGCGCCTCAACCTGTGTAGGGGGAGGGGCAGAATTAAACCTCTGTGGAGATGGCCTGTTTTGACTGGCCACCTCTGCATAAGTCCTCTTGTTAGACTCCAAATTGAGTGGGCTAGGTGACACCCTAGTTTCTGCCACAATTTTGGGTTTTGACTCCTTTTTAACCCCCTGCTCACTGGACTGCTGAATAGAGTATAACTTCGTACTCTCTTTGATCAGCCATTCCAATGAGCAGTCCTCATCAAAATCTCTAGCTAAGTTGATTTTGATGGGTGTAGGCAATGCTTCAAAAAATAAATTTACAAATTCTGAGCCATCAAATCTGGGATTATCTTCAGCCATACTGTACGCATTTTTCAATACAGAAAGGAATTCGACTGGACTCTGATTCGCACGACACTTTAAACCATATACCGCTATTTTCGCGGCAGTTTTAGTGCGATATTGCCCGAATTCTTTTCTGCATTGTTGTTTTACCCCATTCCAGGAATGAATATTCATATCCTTTAGTGAAGCAAAGAATTTGTGATGCTTACTGTCAAATACCCAAGGCAGAAATTCAATTTTCAATTTCTCACTTGTAACATTCATTATAGCTAACGCATTTTCAAAAGCCTGTAAATGATCAATTACAGATGTTGTTCCCTTATTGGAGAATATAGGTACTGCGCGTTGTACGAAGGTGATTATTTTATGGGAATCATAGACTTTATCAGACTTATTTTGGGATTCTCTGTTAGAGTTTCCCTCCCCCGCATCAGCTGCGCTACAGCTGTCCTCTGGATTTACATCCTGAGGGGATTGTCTATTTGGGAAATCTACTTCTGACCCGTTAGGGGTCATTTGTCTATGTTGTTCTATATATTTTCGTACCTCGTCCCTTACGCGTTCGCTAAAGGAGTTAGCATTATCTGTATTATTCTCACTGCTAATATAGGGGTTTTCATTATGGCGATATGACCTTTTTAAATCGCTTAATTCTCTCTGGCTTTGCGCAAGCTGTTTATTTAAATCTTGTATCTGCGCGATTAAGTCCATATTGTGCTTATCTAAGGTGGCTAGGTTTTGGGCAAATTCATCCATTTTATTTTTGGCTATTTTTAAACCCTCTTCGCGTCTGCGCGAGGAACGAATACTATTTTCTAGCTCCTGTATTTGCAATTGTTTGTCTGTGACACAAAACGACATTTCGTCAATTATGCATATTAAAAGGGGCCAGGATTTTAGTATTAGTTCGTCTCGCTTTTTGGGAGCTTCGCATTGATTAATCATTAATAATTCCTGGAAGAATTCATTCTCTTCATTCCACATATTATTATTAACGGTAATATTTTTAGCCCTAGTTTCAAGCATATCCATAAAATCATTTAATTCACCCGCAATATTAAACTTCCCTTTAAGGTAACTTAAGATATCTTTCTTAAGGACCTGACCTTTAGTAATAGGTATGGTTATGGGACCAATTTCATTGCTATGTATAGAATTAAATGAGTCACTTCTGGCTACAGACATTATTGTATTGGTTTAGTATTTATTTAACTAAAATGCTAATACAATTTTTGCCAATAAAAAGAGAGAAAAATTTTATATTTCAAAAAAAAAAATATTATTAATTTTGAAATATGAAAAATTAATATTCCGAAATATGAAAAATTAATATTTTTTGATTAACTTTGAAAATATGAAAAACTAATATTTTTGATTAATTTTGAAATATGAAAAATTAATATTTGTATTAATTTTTCAAAATTAATCTTTAATAATACTTCAAGATATTAATGTCAATCTCGAAATATGAAAATTAATATTTCAACTTTTCAAAAAAAATTATATCTTCAAAATATTAATATCGAAATATGATTTTTTTTTTTTTTCTCTTTTATAATAATTTCTATTTACTTACAAATATATTATATCAATTATGATGGATATTATTAAATCTCATGCAATGCCTCCAATTATTATGTCAGTATATTTATGAAAATCTTAGCAGTGCTATCCAAATAATATATATAAGTTTATGGCAGGGTTATAAACACAATACAAAGAAATAGAAACCCTTATCAACCATGCACCTACTAGACCATACAATTAATATAAATATCTGAATTCTTTTATTTAGTTAATATCCATAAACATATTGAACTATATTTGCAATAAAAGGAAACTAAATAAAAGTTTATATGCGTTAGAACCAACTCTTAAGATATGCTATTCTTCTTACAAAACCCAGAACAATATACCTTCACAATTCAGCCTTATTTATTTAACACAATGGGACTAAAAACCTTTAACATCCAAGCAATACAATTCTAAACAGTGTTTATAAAACAATAGGATAAAATATATATTCTGCTATTTAACTGCAATTTATCCTAATACAAAATTAACCGACAATATCAGAACTTGTATAGATGAGTTACTTAGCCAATTCAGACACAGATTTGAACAATACCTAGGCTTATAACTACCAATTTAAAATACAATATACTTCACCAATTTGGAACCAATTCGTAGCGGTCTTTAGGTCATCTCATTTGAAAGAAGGTTTTTGCACAAATCAAGGATAAGTTTTAAGCTCCTTGCTGAAGTGAACTTTTTTTTTTTTCAGGTATATCGCAGCCAAAATCAGATCACTAATTTTCAACAAGTTACAGACAACTCTCTCTTGTGCATTCAACACTCCCATTATATAATCATTGATGACATCATGTTGGTGGCACTACGGGAGCTGACCTTCCCATTGGTTATCTGGGAAGTCTAAATCGGATTGGCCCTTGGAAATTTCATTTTTAACAGCCAGAAAGAACCTTCTGGCTGTAGTTCTCGCAACATAACACCAGGTGGCAGCATACAGTACAACATAGCAATACAATACAGCATTTCTGACATTTTTAAGCAAGTTAATTTTTTTTTTTTTTTTTTTCATAAAATGGTTATTTAATCAGATTACACTCTCTGCATTAATCATATATAACCCCAATTACAGATGGTTAATATTAGGTTATTTTTTCTGATTATTCTGATACCAAATATGTTATATTATTAACATTTTATTATATCAAGGCAATTTAATACTGCTAATTAGTAGCTTAAAATGCATTACAATTTTATCGGTATCCTGGCATTTATATGTGAATAATAGCTTATTTTTAATTCAGTATTGTACTGTATTCCAAGTGAATCCTGTCTATGTAGATCTGAAATAAGAAAATAAATGTTAATAATCACTTCTCTTCAGGTCCATAAACATCTATTCATGTTTTTAAACACACAGAGGCTAAGTAAGATCTTTTATGTTTTCAAAACATATAAATATATATACACATATATATATATATATACACACATATATATATATATATATATATACACACATACATGCACATTCACTTCTATGTAGATTTGAGATTATCTGTCTGAAAAATATAAACAAAACAGAATTTATTACACATTTTTGACTGATTAAAACAGTTACCTCCCAAGCTTAGCAAATACCCATGTAATAATAATATAGAATTAGACAATTTCCCAAATTTCTATATTTAATACATTCTGGGGCATGTATTTAAACAGAGAGAGAAAAAAAAATGTTTATTTGCTGTCTGCTTACGTGAACTTCCAGAGTCACACCTCAGCATCTGTCTTTGTTTTCTCTGTGTTATTTTAATCACCACATCTGGTATTTCCCAGGGTTATTACTCACACAGCATGATCCACTCAAATAAATTTGTGCTAATTATCAGTTCTTTGAAGAATGTTTGTATCTCTCACATTTCTTCAGACGGATCGGCATTTTCCTTGGAGGAAATCCATATATTTGCCTGTGTCCTGTTCTATGTCAAAATTACTTCCCCCAACATTCCTCTAAGTGACTGTTCTAAAATTTGGCAGGCCAAATGTTCCATTGTCTCCCCCTGTGTGTTCAGCATAATTTTACATAATGAGTGTGGGAGATTTCTTAGAAACAACCCTTTGTCTACAGACCATGTGCACATCCACAGATTTATTAAATAAAGATAAATATACTTCTATATATTATTTAATAATATCTCAAATACCTTGACACAAACATAATAAAAGCGCAACCATACAATAAATACAACTGGTTGATACTTGCACTAAAAAGCTTGGAATACGCAGTTCCTCCGTAATAAAACAGCAGACTGTAATCCAAACACAAAGTCACCGGCCGGTGAGACCTCCGCAAACAAATATGCGTTTCAAGGAGAAATCCTCTTCATTGGGTGATATCAGTTAGCATGAGTGGGGTGTTAGAGAAAAAAACGGCACTGAAAATATTCTTTACATTGCAGTCTATGGGGACTGTGTCTTCCCTGTAAATAAATATGTATCAGAAAGAGTCTCCCATAGGAACCTATGAAAGCCCTCTCTCGTGAGCGCAATGTTTCCCAGCAATGCAAACGCGAGCTCGCGTTCGCATTGCTGACAACTTGTAATACCAGCACACATTAGCGTGTGTTGGTATTGAACAGTGGAGCGCAAATATCGCTTTCATTGTCAGGGTGCCAGGAATCAGACTGAGACGAGAAGTGCAATAATAATCACACCTTTATTAATAGCAAAAAATAATAAAAAGTCCACAAGTCAAATAACAAGCCATGAATCAAAACCAGAGCTGGTAGTCAGACAAGCCGAGTCAGGAGCCAATGCGAGTAGTCAGACGAGCCAGAATCAGGAACAAGGAGAAAAGCAGAGTCAGGAACAAGCCAGGGATCAGGAACCAGGAGGGACGTCAGACAGCCAGGTAATACACTGGAACTCACAAACAAGTCTGAGACAACGCAAGGGCAAAGCATACTGAACAGAGGCCCTTTAAATACTAAGTGATGACATCACAATTCTGAGACTGCAACCTGTCTAACATGGATGATGTACACCAGTCTGGCCACAAAAAGGGCATGCAGGAAATGAGCAGCATCACACACTATGCACCAGAGTCAGCAAGAGAGGTGAGTAAAATGGCTGCCAGCAGCACATGGCAAACAAAGCGGGGAAGAAACCCTGACCCGTCGGAGTATTCGAAAAAGACCAACATAACGGGGAGCCAGTTTATTGGAAGGCACACGAAGGTTCAAGTCTCACCAACCTGGTAGGAAGGCGCGGGCAGCCTGGAATTTTTTGCCGCTGCATAGAACGATGAAGGCAATCCTTAATCTGCACCCACGTGGAACGGAGTTGCCGGAGATGCTCCTCCAAAGCCGGAATGCCCTGAGACATGAATGAATCGGGCAACAAGGATGGTTGAAACCCATAATTCGCCATGAACGGGGATAACTTGGAGGAAGCATTAATAGCACTATTACGAGCAAACTCTGCCCAAAGTAATAGTTCAGACCAATTATTGTGGTGATCTGAGACATAGCAACGGAGGAACTGTTCCAGAGCTTGATTAGACCGTTCCGCAGCCCCATTGGATTGAGGGTGATATGCTGAGGAGAAGGAAAGCTGGATCCCCATTTGAGCACAAAAGGAACGCCAAAATCTGGAGACAAACTGGCTACCTCGGTCTGACACTATCTCCTTGGGTAACCCATGTAAACGGAAGACCTCCCGGGCAAAAATTGAAGCAAGCTCCTGAGCGGTAGGCAGCTTCTTCAAGGGAATGCAATGTGACATTTTAGAAAAAGGTCAACCACCATAAGGATAACAGTATTTCCATTGGAAACAGGGAGCTCGACAATGAAGTCCATGGAAAGATTTGTCCAAGGACGCTCACCATTAGCAATAGGTTGAAGAAGACCCACAGGAAGACGTCGAGGAGTCTTATTCTGTGCACAAACTGAGCAGGATGCAACATACGCAGCAAAATCAGAACGAAGACCTGGCCACCAGAATTGTCGAGTGACAGACCAAATCATTTGGTTCTTGCCTGGGTGACCTGCGGCTTTAGGATGGTGGTAAGTGTGCAAAAGTTTAGTTCGAAGATTCTCAGGAACAAAACACTTACCACTAGGTTTCTCAGGAGGGGCTTTGGTTTGTGCAGCCAGGATCTCCTCCCCCAAGGGAGAAGTCAAAGTAGTAGGTATGGTAGCCAAAATATGGTCAGGAGATATAACTGGAGTAGGTACAGACTCCTCCTTGGACAGAGGTGAAAATTGTTGAGAGAGGGCATCAGCCCTAACATTCTTACTACCAGGCAGGTAAGAGACCACATAATTTAACCGAGAAAAAAATAGCACCCATCTGGCCTGTCGGGGTGACAAACGTTTTGCTTCAGATAGATAAGTAAAATTCTTGTGGTCAGTAAGAATGAGCACTGGTACGCTAGTACCCTCGAGAAGATGCCTCCATTCCTTGAGTGCTAAAATTATGGCCAGTAATTCCCTGTCGTCAATTTCATAATTGCACTCCGCTGGAGATAATTTCTTAGAGAAGAAACTGCATGGATGCAAGGATCCGTCAGGTGTAGGACGTTGAGACAAGAGGGCACCTACTCCAGTCTCAGATGCATCGACCTCAAGAATGAAAGGCAGGACAGGGTTAGGATGAGCCAGAACTGGAGCGGCAGCAAAGGCAGTCTTAAGACTATCAAAGGCCTTAATGGCAGTAGGTGACCAATGGAGTGGATCATTCTCTTTACGGGTCATGTCTGTGATAGGTTTGACCAAGGAAGAAATGTTTTTAATAAACTTTCTATAGTAATTGGAGAACCCCAAAAAAGTTGAATAGACCGAAGACCAACTCGGCGAGGCCACTTCAGAACTGCAGACAACTTGTTAAGATCCATGGAGAACCCTGCAACAGAGATAACATAACCTAGGAAGGTTACTTGAGTCTGATGGAACTCAAATTTCTCGAGTTTACAAAACAGGCCGTTCTCACGTAGTCTCTGAAGAACCAGTGTAACATCAGAACGATGAGCCTCAAGTGTGGGTGAGTGTATGAGGATGTCGTCTAAATACACCACAACACACTGTTGCAACATATCTCGTAGGACATAATTAATAAATTCCTGGAAAACAGCAGCAGCATTACATAGGCCAAAGGGCATTACAAGATACTCATAATGCCCGCTCCTGATGTTATTATTATTGTTATTATTATCGGTTATTTGTAGAGCGCCAACAGATTCCGCAGCGCTATAAACAAAGGGGGAGTACAACAAAACAATTATAGGGCATGTTAAATGCTGTTTACCATTCGTGGCCCTCCTTGATCCTAACGAGATTGTACGCTCCTCTCAAATCAAGTTTAGAAAAGACCGTAGCTCCCTTGAGGCGGTCAAAGAGTTTCGTAATGAGCAGAATAGGGTAAGCATTCTTAATGGTAAGACGATTAAGACCCCTATAATCGATGCACGGTCTTAACTAACCACCCTTTTTCTTCACAAAGAAGAAGCCAGCCCCTGCAGGAGAGAAGGATTTGTGGATGATCCCCCGTGACAGAGCATCTGCAATATACTCCTCCATAGCACAAGTCACCGCAACAGACACAGGGTAAACCCGGCCCTGAGGAGGAATGGCTCCGGTTGCAGGTCTATGGCACAATCGTAAGACCGATGAGGAGGCAACATACCGGCACGCACCCTGTCAAAAACATCTAGGAACTCTCGGTAATCCTCTGGCAATTGAGATACCAAAGAAGTGCACAATACTTTAACTGGTTTCCGAAGACAAGTGGAAATACATTGCGGAGACCACAAGAAAATTTCGGACCTGCGCCAGTCGAGACTGGGATTGTGCTTTTGGAGCCAGGATAACCCAGAACAACTGGAAAATGCAGAGAATTTATCACCTGGAACTGGAGGGTTTCAAAATGGAGAGCCCCAACAGCCATGGATAACGGAGCGGTTTCGTGAGTAACGAGTGCGGGCTGAAGGGGCCTGCCATCAATGGCCTCAATAGCAAGCGGAACAGACCGAGGCAAAACAGGAATGGGGTGCTTTGATACAAAAGCACTGTCAATGAAATAGCCCGCAGCACCAGAGTCAACAAGAGCCTGGGTAACTATGGAGGAGTCCACCCAGGAAAGGACAACCGTGACCAAAGGTTTCTCCTTTAGCGGTTCCGGGGACGAGGATAAACCACCCAAGGTCTGCCCCCGACAGGACCTTAGGTGTGAGCGTTTTTCCGGCCATGTAGGACAAGACTTCAAAAGGTGGCCCTGTAACCCACAATAGAGGCAGAGCCCCTCCCTCCTCCTAAAGGCCCTCTCCGCTGCGGAGAGACGCGTGAATCCCAATTGCATCGGCTCAGCAGTACCTGGTGACTCTGGACCAGAAGGCATGGGAGGAGAGGGAGGCATGGGTGGGAACAAACATGTAGGAGACAATGGAACAGGAGACTTCCGCAAGCGCTCCTTGAAAGAGGGCCTCTCTCTGAGTCTGATGTCAATTAGGATCAAAAAAGACACCAATGCTCCGAGATCTTCTGGTAAATGTCTGGCAGCAACTTCATCTTTAATTGCATTAGAGAGCCCATGAAAGAAGGCGGCAACAAGGGCTTCATTGTTCCAACCTACCTCTGTGGCAAGCGTACGGAGGAGAAGTGAGTCAGAACATCAAATACTCTTCAAAAGGAGGCCAGAAATTCAGGGTAATTTGAAATCACAGGTTTATTTGTCTTTCACAAGGGCACAAGGGATTAGCCCAGGCAAGAGCTGTGTCAGAGAATAACGAGATGAGAAATCCCACCTTAGCTCTGTCAGAGGGAAACACCTGAGGTAACATCTCAAAGTAAATGCCCACCTGGTTCAAAAACTCTCACTGAATAGTATCACCTCCATATAGCTGAGGTAGAGGTGCAGAACCGGACATTCTCCTGGTAGGACTAGGTGCAGCAGCGGAAACAGGAGCAGCCATAACTTGCGGGACACTTTGTTTCAAATGTGCAGTGCGAGTCAGCAGGGTTTGCAGGGCTAGTGCGAATTGATCCAAGCGGTGATCCTGTTCATCCATCCTGGTAAAGGTAGATTATTAGCACCATCAGGATTCATGGCCCTTGCATAATGTCAGGGTGCCAGGAATCAGACTGAGACGAGAAGTACAAAAATAATCACACCTTTATTAATAGCAAAAAATAATGAAAAGTTCACAAGTCAAATAACAAGCCAGGAGTCAAAACCATTACTGGTAGTCAGACGAGCTCAGTCAGGAGCAAAATGCGAGTAGTCATACGAGCCGGAATCAGGAACAAGGAGAACAGCAGAGTCAGGAACAAGCCAGGGATCAGGAACCAGGAGGGACGTCAGACGAGCCAGGTCATACACTGGAACTCACAAACAGGTCTGAGACAACGCAAGGTCAAAGCATACTGAACAGAGGCCCTTTAAATAATAAGTGATGAAATCACAATTCTGAGACTGCAACCTGTCTCACATGGATGATGTACACCAGTCTGGCCATAAAAGGGCGTGCAGGAAATGAGCAGCATCACACACTATACACCAGAGTCAGCAAGAGAGGTGAGTAAAATGGCTGCCAGCAGCACATGGCAAACAAAGCAGGGGAAAAAAACCTGACAGATATTTAACGCTCCACTTGTAATCTAGGCCTTAGTGTTTAACGTTACTTTTACTTAGTGAACTCCACAGCTAAAAGGACTTGACAAGCCCAGGACAGCACTTACTATTGCGCATAGGAAGGGCTCACTGAAATCACCCACCACCATATTACATTATAAAGTCACCAAAGAAACAAACATTTTCTGCTTGATCAATTACTATTAAAAATTAATAATAAGGGGGGCGTGTCCGGGCAGCACTAAGAGAGGACGCAAAAACTCGGGTCTCAAGACTTAGTTTGATAATCTGCTAATTATCATTGAAATCAGACTGCTTATTTGGTAAATTTTTAATTATCGGTCACAACTAAAGTCGGATGACTCGGAAAATACCAAACTTATGCTGTATTCATGCCGTCTGAACCCTGATCCGGTCTTGTGAGGCCTTAGGTGGCAGCCTTATTCAGAGTCCTCGACCCTCAATCTACGCACTAGCTTTCAGTTATCAAACTAAACATAACTTTACTCATGATAGAGGAGGATTATGAGGAAATACAAACTATGCTGCAAGGCCTCGACCGGCAGCTAGAAAATTGCTTTGCCGACCTGATCGACACGTTAAAGTCTGTAGTCAGGTGAGAAGTCAGAACTAAAGTGAACGTCCTAGATTCGGGAGCGATATTGTTAGAGCAACCTTGTAAATGCCTTATACAGTTCTCCCGACAACGCTTGAATCTTGGCAGATCTAGCACCGATCCTGATATCAGTTTACAGGATCAAACCGGCCCACATCTTATTGGTCATGATGCAGGAGACTATAGGCCAGTGACGCATACCGGGAACCTTCTCGTAATGCCGTTGAACCTAGGTTTAACCGCACTACAGTACTCAGCTGCTGGTTGTCTGGATCAGGGGATTTGAATATCTAAACTGATGGACACTCGAACGGAACAGATTTCAGCTATTCAAAAACCGGCTGAGGCTTTCCTTATCTGGCCTATGATTCTACTACTACGAGGACCCACAGCCTAGAAGCTTTGTCTCTACACCACAGCTGCAGATCGGAAGACTTCTCAATGCTCTCACGGACCGGGGCAGCTTAAAGGTCTTCTATACAATTTCTCTGATGCGCCAGATAAGCACCAAACCAGCAGCAGATAGACTGGGGATCGGATAAACTCTGACCGGTAGTGTGCTTATTTTTCTTCCCGGCTTGACACAGGATAACATGTTGAACTTTTATTAGCTGCTAAAAAATGACACAGGACTTTTACTCTGCTTATTAAAGTTTATGACTATATGACGTGATTCTGTCCATTTGGCATTCAAATGTGCATTTTTCCATAGCTAATTTACTGCTATATAAGTTTATGTTGTGTACTGGAGCGGTTCATGAATATATCTTTGCACATCTAGGTCCTGCTCGCATGCGTGTCTATTCCTGTACAATGTCCATTTATCATAACAAAATAATATATGTTAATGTAATGTGCGATTGACATTGTTTCACTAATTATTAGAGTTATAACTGATAGTGTTTAATATTTGTAAAGTGTACTAAACCAGAGTGATTACAATAAGAGGGAAGGGAGATTCATTATACTATCTCACAGTCAGGGATAATCCCCCAATATAGTGCTGTGCTATGGAGTTTTCCACACATGTGTGCTTGTTTTAGCTTAGCTTAATGTATATACACCTGCAAAGCTACTTGGATATGCTTATTTAAGAGACTTTTTATCACTAGACGTATTCAGAGTCGGAATAATGATGTAATCTAGGATGTCTCGCAATGTTATCTAGTTACCTTTATTTAGTATTATGGATTGAGGCATCCCCTATTTAAAGTTTCACCCTTTTCATCACTTACAGTCACAGAGACTGCATAGTCACAAAGAATATACATTAGATGCACATCCTATATTATAAAAGACGAGAGAGAGAGAGAGAGAGAGAGAGAGAGAGAGAGAGAGAGAGAGAGAGAGAGAGAGAGAGAGAGAGAATATAACACAACACGGCCCGTGTGAACGGGCTTTAGGACTAGTTCTCAATATTTTAGCGCAACTTGCCAAAAGACTCAATTACATTGTTCCCTTATATGTCTTACCATTATATTTATTGTAGAACACCGCAACATTAATAAATTGGGAGCTATCATATTAGCACAAATAATACCCTATAAAATGCATAACTATTTACTTAAGCCCTATAAACTGTGCCTCTTTAATGAGGCAAGCTATCTGTGCAGTCCTGGGACTATATCATGAAAGGGACACCCACCTATGTCTTAGGGTATAACTGTTGTATATATATGGTGTGTATTATGTTTCATGTATGTTGTTTCTTTACTAGTTTTACCTCTTTAGAAATCTACCTAATGACTAATAAGCCTTAACTCACACTCATCACCGTGCTTAAGTGTGTGCATTACAAAGAATCTCAAATTTAGACATTCCTACTCAGTTACCCCAATAGCACGGCACTTTCTCCTCCCAATAGCCCCTCAGAGAGAGCAGAGACCCAGACTTAGATCAATGTGAAATTTGAGTCACTTTCCTTATTATAGTTTTTAAAAGTGCTTTCGCTACATTATATTTTAAGTCATAAAGGTGTAATTAATTCTGCTTATCCAAGTGATACAGCCATTGAGTTAATTATTATGTCAATAAGTATTCTGATATACTCCCATGTGCTCAAACAATGTAAATATGATTCTTATGTTTTACCCTACTCATAATTGGGATAGTACCAAGATAGATTGTTTCCTAGGTTATACATGCTTAGATGCAGTTCCCATACTGTTTGCCATGTTTGGAGGAGATAGATATAGGTTACCTCTGAAGTTTATTTATTTTACTGTGATAGCCTTCCAATACACCTACATACAATTTAAGCAGGAGTTAATACCTAATTATTTCATAATATAGAGACGCTGCCTCACTATAACACCTCCCATGGGCTTAAGAGTTGGTAATGTTACACGGACAGAGAAACTCTTTTGTATCAGCGAGAACCCACACATCCTAGAATGGGATGACTCTCCAGTCCATAAGTGAAGCCCTACAAACTGTAAACTTTAATGAGGCAAGCTATCTGTGCAGTCCTGAGACTATACCATGGAAGGGACACCCACCTACATCTTAGGGTATAACTGTTAGATATATATTGTCTGTATTATGTTTCATGCATGTTGTTTCCTTATTAGTTTTACTTATTTAGATATCTACCTAATGACTACTAGGCCTTAACTCACACTCATCACTATGCTTAATTGTAAACATTACAAAGAATCTCAAATTTAGAGAGTCCTACTTAGCTACCCCAATAACACAGCACTTTTTCCTCCCAATAGCCCCTCAGAGAGAGCAGAGACCCAGACTTAGATCAATACGAAATTTGAGTCACTTTCCTTCTCATAGTTTTTGCAAGTGCTATCCCTACATTATATTTTAAGTCATAAAGGTATAGTCAATTCTGCTTATCCAAGTGGCACAGCCTTTGAGTTAATTATTATGTCAATAAGTATTCTGATATACTCCCATGTGCTCAAACAATATATATATGATTGTTATGTTTTACCCTACTCATAATTGTGGTAGTATTTAGATAGATTGTCTAACTGGAACTCCCTATATGCTCTTACTAAAGTAGGCTTTCTGTTATATAGGGGTACTTCTCTGCACTGCCTCTCTAGGTGGCAGTAATGTGCCAAAAGAGATCCTCTAGGGTTTGAGGGACGGTATAGATGTATAGAGAGGGGTGACAGATTTGACTCTATGGGACATCTAGAAAGCCTCTTACACCTATGAATTTCACTGTATGTGCTCACGTGTCATAAGCCCCTTTTGAAGGTTCTATATCCTATTTTATGACTTCTACATACTAGGTAATGCATGCTCAGCATCATACCTGTTGGCTGACATTCCATTACATTTACCGGCACATAGTTTACCTCTCCAAAATGTTGTGATACCCAATAAAGCCCCCTAGGGTCTTATTATGCATAGTTACTCATTGTTCACTATAAACTTCCTCATAGTTACTCTTTAATCTGAGAGTCCAATAAGACCACCCTCTATCATTCCCCACGGGTTTAATTCCCAACTCTCTATGGTAGGTTTCTATGAGCCCTCCCCTGATTACAGGAGTTTACATCTTTATTCAATTTCTCAATATATCTCGTTCCATGTATCATTATCACCATATCTTTAAATGCCTCCTGGACACGCCTCCACCCCCACTTTTTATTATTAATCTATATGCTCTAGATCAATAACTTATATGTTAAGCGGTGTTTACCCGCTGATTGTTATTGACTATTCCGAAATCCCCCCCCCCCTTACTATATAATCATTTACTTTTTTTTGAAGCTCATAAAGAGCTGCCCATCTGACTATCAGTTATATCTTACATTTCTAGACCATTTGACCTGAAAATTCCGCCCCTAACTAGTCAGCCTATCCCTCTATTGTATTGCAAAATTGAGGTTTCATTGGCCTACCGACTGTTTATTCTATAATTGTTGAAATAGTTTGCTCAATTCTATTTGTATTTTCTTTGTTGTTCAAAGGCGATCAATGTTCTATGTATGCTGTGCAAAACCTCAATAAAAATTATTTAAAAAAAAAAATTAAAAAAATTAATAATAAGCACGTTTACACTAATAAAATTAGTTAAATCAATACCCCAATAAAAACACATGGCCGATATACCTATAATACTTGCACCCATAGGCATATGTTCTCATTCACTAGTTATGTCCTTTTATATACTGTAAGTGCCAGAAATCAAAAGAATCTTCATATTTATTTAGATTCTTGTTATTAGAGACCGTTTTTATGTTTTCAGCTGGAATATGACCTGACTCCTGTTTGTCTAACCTAATAGCTGGAGGCCAGAATTTGACCCTCAAATGCATTTTATACGACCGCCCAATTCTTCAAGCTGACTACAGTACATATAAACCAGGGAGCACATTGTAGTGTTTTGATCCTACAAGTGTGCGCTGAAATGCATTTACAGGACATACCCTGAGGTAACAGGCTCACTCGTGGGGGCCCTTTCATAGTTTTTGCCCGGGGGCTCGGGTTGGTCTCGGTCTGCCCCTGGTAGTGGTCTGGTTATTCCACATCCCCTTCCCTGGCCATCACACCCATGGGTACCATGTGGTCATACCACCTAGCAGTGTGGGCCACATGCATCAGTTCAGTGCTGGTGCTCTGTTTTTTTTGTGTTTTTGTTGTTGATTGGAGCTGTGGTTGGTGTTTAATAATTTTAAGACTTGCTCATTATTCTGAAAAAAAGCAATGATTTGGCTTTTAATGTAGTTAACAGTTGTAATCTCAGGGGTCTCTTTTGAAATAGGGCACAGGCTTCTAGGGGCCCACCCATCTAGTTATTAGGTTCTTCATTTAAAGGGACAGTATACACCAATTTTCATATAACTACATGTAATAGACACCACTATAAAGAAGAATATGCACATATGCTGATCCAAAAATCCAGTATAAAACATTTTAAAACTTTACTTAGAAGCTCCCAGTTTAGCTCTGTTGATGAGGTTGGGCTGGGAAAACAAGAAGAGCAGACAACCCCCTCCCTTCCCTGCATATGAAAAGACAGAAAACATAAACAGGAGCCAGCAGTAGTCTGTAAACGCGCGTATACATCTGTCACTGTGGGGCTTGGTTAGGAGTCTGAAAATTTAGCTATTTAAATTGATCGTCTACAAAACATGTATGCAAAGAAAAATCTAGTGTACAATGTCCCTTTAAAGAAACCAGTGTCATAAAGTGCTTTCTACTGCTTTGCTTGCTGAGTGTGATTTAATATAGACAGGGCTAATTACAGAATTTGTGTACTTAGAAGCTATATTGGTCTGTATCTCACCAAGAAATAAAGTGCTCAGTGTGTTATCACCAGTCAATCAAAACTGTTTTCAGCGGAGAAGTAAAGAGTGACCAATCAGAACTGACCCATCATGACTCTAGGAAGTGCTTTTTTAAAATATTTTTTGAGGACTCAGTGTTTGTGGAAGAAACAGTTGAGAGTAAAATTGTGGTTGCTTCATCTAGCAGACTGTTCCTTATCCTGATTAAGAGGAAGGGGTAAAGTTGAATGGGAACGGAGTCCCCGTACTATTTTTGGACAAAGAACATAAACACTTCAGAAAACACTACTGCTGCTGTTGGGAGGAGCTGAAGCACAGTCTGGTTAGAGGGATCCTCTAGTAATGGGCAGTAACATTTCCTACAATACACTAAATGCAAGCCTGTCAGTGATCCTGCTGTGTGATCACCCCACACCTGGTGCTTACATTTCTGTGTGGCTTGCTCTCTGGGTATTTATCTCCCCTCAGCAAAAATAGGATTATTGCTCCTTAAGTGGGTGTGACAGAAAAGGATTCTCAGGCACAAAGGCGACCATTCAACCCTTCATAGGATTTTATTTGCTTTCATTAACCAAAGTGTATAGATTATATATATATATATATATATATATATATATATATATATATATATATATATATATATATATATATATATATATATAAATACAGTGTGTGTGTGTGTTTATATAACAATAATATTTGTGAGGGGGGGGTTGGAAGTTTTTTGGTAGGACTTGACCCCTGTTAAGAGGTAGGATTTGGTAGTGCTTTGGAAGGGGTGCTGTTGATATGAGGCTTTGCTCTGGGGCCCAGTGAGATTGATATAAGTATCCCTCATGTCCCATGTCCCTCTCTTTATTTATGGGTTTTGTAAAGTGAAAGGCTGTTTAGGACATTGTTTTGGCTGGTATGTGGATTACCAGGCAACTAGGGGAAATAATAACTCTACAAGCAGTACATTTGTACTGCTAGATATGTAGTAGAATACAATTTGGAGAATAACCTTTGTGTACACCATTTCTATGTCTGTACAAATCGGTACATTACTTTGTTTCCAGGTTCTGTTGGTGCTTGTACACAATGCCTAAAGCTTTGCTCATTTAAAGGTTATTTACATAAAAGTACAGGATATATTTTTGGCTTCAGATAGTAAACTATTTATAAAATGCCTTCCCAGAGGCTTTTGGTAGAATTCTGACTTTGCTTTAACAATAATCCGTTTTCTTTCACAAAAAGAACAGAATGAAATGTTATTTTTAACCTTGAAATCAAGAGCTGATCACAATAAAACAGAGATCTGGGCTCAGTTTCCATAACAACAGAATAAATTCCACTAATTACTGATAGAAACATATAGGTGTTTAAGTCTTTATACCAAAACTAAAAACCAAAGGCAGCTCAAACGCTGATCACGTTTATTTATAGAATCAGAAGTCAGCAAACGAAAACACAATTATTATTAAATGAACAATAAAGTCAAAATGAAACTTTTATGGTTCATAGAGCAGCGATTTTAAACAACTTTCCACTTAAGTTCTATTATCTAATTTACTTCATTCTCTTGAATCATTAGTTGAAAAGAATATCTAGATAGACTCAGGAGCCGAGTTAGTTGGTTATTGGTGGCTGCACATAAATACCTGATGACTGGCTCACCATAAGTGTTCAACTCGCTCCCAGTAGTGCATTGCTGCTCCTTCAACAAAGGATATAAAGAAAATAAAGCAAATTAGATAGAAGTAAACTGAAAAGTTGTTTAAAATGGTAAGCTCTGGGGTTCCAGTGGAGGTGGAGCCACACAGGTATGCCTGCACAGGTGCGCTCTACAGGTGTGGTCCAGGACATAGCTCCAGTCCTTTAGACGCTGACGGTGGATCCCTCGTGCCTTGCCCCAAGCTGAGGGCTACTCTCCTTAGGATACTCAAAGAAGAACGACCCGGAACCCTTACAGTGGCCTGTCAACCCACTGGCTTTTGCAATCCCACTTACCGGACTTCTGCAACGGGTAGTATTTAATTGCTTACCCGCATTTAAAGCAGGCTTACACCTTATCTGTCCTACCTCTTCTCAGAAGACTGAGACTCTTCCCCCATCCCTTTCTATGGAACTTTTTACACCCTGCTTGAGGCAAAATCTTTTCCCCCTCCCTACTTGCCAACTGACTCTCCCAGACGAAACCTGGACACGTTGTCTCACCTTGCCTTCGTTTGCCACCAACTGCGGTCTCAATTGCTGTGTGGGTGGCCAGTCCGTGCCTTCTCCCCCCTCCCTCCCCCACCGGTGTTGCGCGGGAGGGAGCCGGTCCCGGCCCTGGAGCGGGGTTCCGGTTTAGGGGTGGGTCCTTCATCTGGCCCTGGTGTCTGGTCCGGCGTTACGTTCCACGCTCTCCCCTCCCACCGGTGCTGCGCGAGGGGAGCTGACTACGCTTGCACTCGGAAAGGCAGCGCCAGAGCTATTTTTACCTGGGCCGTGTTTACAGGAAGCAGCAGGGACTGACCACGGAGTGTTTGAACGATAAACTGCTACACGAAGGGGTGAGTGTTTACCTTAATACACAGTGTTGGCATTTCTTCTGGATTTTCTACCCTGCAGCATTTAGTGGAGGGGGGAATAGGAAGCCGCCGAGAGAGATGGAGGGGGCTAACGAAGGCTAAAGTGGAAGTTGGATCTACCCTGTAAAAAAAAAAAAAATATATATATATATATAACGGCTATCTAGCTAGAAATCCCTAAGGATTACTAAATACTAGTCTCTTAACTGACTGGGCCTGCTGAAAAGAACTTTCTTTTTTTTTTTGGGTCTATCTCTTTTTTCCTTGGACCTCTCAGCAGATTGGGACTCAAAAAGAAAAAAAAAAAAAGAAAAAACTTTGAACCTGAACATTGGACTAGCACCATATGGGAAAAGATAGCTAAGCAATATATTCCAGTACCTAGCCTATAATAAGTTCTAATGCACTCATAAGAATGTAAATGCTGTTTAACGCAGTGCATATTCTGTCAATACTCTGTTTAGCCTACAAAATTAACATCTAGATTTACCTAGATTGTAACATAAGATCATCTTATCTCTCTGTGTTATTTAACTCTGCATTTTTGTTGAATTTACGAAATAGCCTTTTTTTTTTTTTCTCTTGGTCTTCACTAATGGTACGCTGCTCCACTACACACCGAAGCCAAAATTATAGCTTCTGTACCCACAAATGGTAACCCATTGCTAACCTAAGCAGTTCTGTATTCACTTGGGCGCTACCTTAGAGTTATATTACAGTTTAAGAGGCAAAATATCCTTCCACTTAAAATAGCATAATTAAGCTTATTGAGCCCTGATCTAGGAACATTCAGTCTCTGCTGTTGTAAAAATTCCTGGTAATTGTTTCAGTCTACACAACCAACTTGAATACAGAGTTGAACCCCTAAAAGGCTTTAATAACTGTAGGCTGAAGCTCACTCTGCCACAACATTGCATTACATTGGTATACACACTGTATTAAATATTTGATTTAGCTTGGGTTACATCTCTACTGTATATAGCTCTGTGAAGCCTTTTCTCTCTGACATTGCTAACTTACTTTTGACTTGGCGTTTGTGCAATGATCCTTGGCTTTTTATTAAAATAACTCATAAGCTTATTACAAGCTTAGCATAATATAAGGTAAATATCTTGTTTAGCTTGGTGATACATTTTGATAATTTTTGCAGTCTATACAATTAACTTGAATACGGAGTTGAACCCCTAAAAGGCTTTAATAACTGTGGGTTGAAGCTCACTCTGCCACAACATTGCATTGCATTTATATACATATTATATTAAATACTTGATTTAGCTTGGGTTCCATCTCCACTGTATATAGCTCTGTGAAGTCCTTTCTCCTTGACATTGTTAACCTACATTTGACCTGGTGTTTGTGCAATGATGTACTCCTCTGCCTTCTGTTAAAATAACCCATAAGCTTATTACAAGCTTAGCATAATATTAGGTAAATACCCTGCTCAGCCTGGTGATCTTTTCTCTCTCTTCTATTTCCTTTTCTGGCATACATGGTCTGGTGAGCGAGCCCTAATTCACTTAACTCACTTCTGTTCCTTCCCTTCCCTTCTTTCTTTTTTTTTTTCCTTTTCTTTTTTTCTTCTCCTAAGGATCAGATTAATTAAGTCACCCCCTGCCCCCCACCTCCCTCACAATCTTCACCCCCCCTCCACCCCCCAGCTTCCTTTTCCCCCTATTTATGCACTGGGAGAATTCTCCCCAAATAAGTTTTCCCCTGCGAGTTTGACACATGGATAAATTTCTTCACCTACACTCTAAGACTCCCTCACCAGTCATGGCTTCGAGACCAAGAGATAGGAAGGCAAAGAACACTTCAGTCATACTGCCTGAAACTCATGAATCAGATGTTATGGTACCTCGCCCGACCGATTCATTTGATATGCAAGTTCTGGTTACTAAAATATCGGAAGCCCTGGCCCCTAACTTTGACACACTTAAACTAGAAATCAGACAGGACATCACACTCTTATCACAGGAAGTTAAACAGTTTGCTAACAGAATTAATGAAATTGAACAGAGAGTGTCAGATCTTGAGGATCTCACTACTCTACACAACACCAATCTTGACTCCACCAATCTTTCTATCACTACAATACAAGCTAAACTCGAAGATCTCGAGAATCGCTCCCGAAGGAATAATATCCGACTAATAGGGGTCCCAGAGGACAAATGTTATGAGGATTTAAACTCCTTTATTTCTGAGTTGTTACTTCAACTTCTTAAAATCCCCTCTGACCATCCCCCAATACTAGTTGAAAGGGCACACAGAATAGGCAGACTAAGACTGGACAACAAAGGTAATCATAGACCCAGACCGGTGATTGCAAGACTATTAAACTTCCAAGACAAGGTTACACTACTTCAGTTCTATCGAAGAAATCAGCCCATTACACTTGGGGAATCTAAAATTCTCCTTTTCCAGGACTTCTCAGCAGAAACAACATCCAAAAGAAAGACACTAGCTCCCATCTGCACCAAATTAATTCAACAGGGGTATCAAGCTACCATCATCTACCCTGCAAAACTTAAAATTACAGAGGCTGAGAATGTCCATATTTTTAACACTATACAAGAGGTAGAACAATACTTGAAGGATGCTAACACTCTAAGCTCATAGTTATCAGGCTAAAAATAGGATATGTCTGCTTTAATGTTTTTCCCTACCCGTTGCTTTTTTCCCTTCTCCCTTTTCTTTTTTTTTTTTCTTTTTTCCTTCTCTCCTCTCCTCTTCTTCTCCTTTTTTTTTTTTTTCTCTCCCCTCCCCTTCCCCCTTCTCCCCCCGTACGGATTACATTCAGAGATTCTAGATAATATCAAATAGCAAATTTTAAAATAATCTCCTGGAATGTGGGTGGAATCTCCACCCCCATTAAAAGGAAGGCTATCCTTACACATCTTAGGAAATTAGGGACTGATATAGCTTTTTTACAAGAAACGCATCTGTCAATTGAGGAGTCCCTGAAACTCAAAACCTCTTGGGTGAGAGAAACCTACTTTTCTTCAGGAGATCGGAGGTGGAGGGGGGTGGCCATCCTGATTGGCAAAAAAATTAATTTAGAAACTATTTACAGTGAAACTGATCCAGATGGAAGATTCGTGATAATTAAAGTAAAAATCTATAAAACAATTTATACCTTGTGTAACTTATATGCCCCCAACAAATTGGACCCAGTTTTCTGGTCCAGACTTCAGGCTAAAATTCTCGCAGTTCAAGAGGGGCATTTAATTCTTGGCGGTGATTTCAATATGTCCCCACACTCTCCACTCGATAGACTTAGAATCTCCAATAAGCTGGCTAAACAATTTAGAAACCAAGTTAATAAAATCAATCATGCATAACCTTGCAGTAAGAGATGCCTGGAGGCTTCAAAACCCTGATGTCAGGGACTTTACATGTCTATCGAGAGCTCACAAAACGATGTCCAGAATTGATCTCTTTCTCATTAAAGATAGAATAATCTTTTTTTTTTTTTTGAAAATCTTTATTTATTCAAGAACATGCATCAAATCCAGTCCAACAAATAAACTTTGACGTCTGGTATACATAGTAAAAGATATAGACATCTATTCCTCTCATAGAGACGTCTTTACATTAAAGGGTAGTACAGAAAATAACAATGTAGGACAATGAACTGAACCAACACACGTCCCTGCATTTTTACTTTATTTTCTATCCTGCCTATCTCCTCCTAACCTTACCTCCATCGCTATTCCTCATCCCCGGGGTGTCATCCCATTCATCTGTTCTGAATGTATTAGTGCCTGCTTTCTCGGGATGAGACATAACCATCAAAATCAAGCCTCCACTCCCCTCTTAGCTGTGCTTCAAGAATGTAATCGGTGTTGCGAATCGGGTAGAGTACTTGTAACTGTTGATTCTGATCTAGTGTGTGCAAATAAACCTCCCATTTTCTCATGAAACGTTTTGTGCGTTGTTGGGCATCTCCCCTGGTGTCTACCTGCTCGTAGAGCATTTGTCTATGTATTTCTCTCTTAAGCTGAGTCAAGGTTGGAGCCACATCCTTTAACCAGTTTTTGAGGATGATCTTCCTAGCCTGTATAATCACCATATGTGCGAATTGTGTATTTGTTTTGTTTAAGTTCTGACATTCTAAGAAAACAATTGATCTAACCGTTAGTGTAGTGACTGTGACTCCAATGGTTTGCATCCAGTGCTGGACCATCCCCCAGAACCTTACCAGTCTGGGGCATGTCCAGATCATATGTAGGAGATCTGCATTGGCTTGTTTACATTTCGGGCAAGCCCCTGCCGATTCTTTTTCCCATGCCTTGTATAGTTTGGGTGTGATATAGGCCATTTCCAATAACTTGGTGTGGGACTCCCTATGATCCATGGATAGTGTGGCTTTTTGGATCTTTTGGATGCTATGTTTGACTTGGGCAGCCGAAACCTCGTCGTTTAACAGTGCAGACCATCTATCTCGAATATGTTTTTGTGTGTTCTCATTGTTTGCCTTTGTCAGTGCTTTGTAAATTGGGGTGATTGACGTGCTCCCTTGTGTGTATAGCTTACATAACTGGTAGATCGTCTGCTCATTCCCCAAAAACGTATCAGATTCTAGAAGCATGGATACATAGTGTCTAGCCTGGAGGTATGCGAAGTGGTGTGATCTCGGTAAGGCGTATCTTTCCTGTAAGTATGCAAATGTGTGTATTGTCTTTCCATCCCCCTCCAGTAACTTAGATACTACATTCAGTCCCAGTGTCTCCCAGTCTCTGAAGGCTTGCGTGGACAACCCTGGAATAAAATTGGGATTCCCCTGTAATGGGATGTATGTAGAAGTTTCATGATTAAACTGCAGTTTGTTACATATTTTCCTCCATGCGAACAGAGGTTGCTGAATTAGTGCATGCTGTGTGAGGTGTTTATCAATCTTTGTGGCCTGCAGATGTGGCAACATAGCCAGCGACCACGGTGCCACAAGTTGGCGCTCTAAGTCAGGGATTGTGAACTTGCTCCCTCCTGTCAACCAATCTAACACGTATTTAGCTTGAGTTGTCCAGCTATATAGTTCTATGTCCGGGACTCCCATGCCTCCTGAGTCAGTAGTACTTCTCATTCTGTCTGATTTAATTCTATGTTTCTTATTGGCCCAGATGAAGGAGAGGAATAGTGAGCTCCAAAATTTCAGATCTATTTTACTGAGTACTATTGGCAACATTTGCATTTTATACAAAATTTTGGGAAATAGGATCATTTTTATGAGGCCTATCCTGCCTGAAATCGAAAGTGGGAGCTTAGCCCAATGAGTGATTAGATCCATGGCTTCTCTTTTTAGTGGGTTGTAGTTGGCTACATACCAATCATCTGGGTTTAATGACAGATCTACCCCTAGATACCGAAAGGATTCCCCTGCCACTTTAAAATTACAGTGAAAGTCAGGTACCACAGTGTTGTGAGTTAGCCAGATGATTTCTGTCTTATCAGTATTCATTTTATAGCCTGACACTTGACTGAATTTACTGATGATATCTATTAACTTGGGTATGTTGGAACTGGGATTTTGTATGTATAGGACCATGTCATCCGCGAAGAGTGAGAGATGTAGTGTGGTTGTGCCTAATTTGAGGCCCTCTGTTTGTGCTCTAATTTTTATCGCTAGGGGTTCTAGAGCCAGGTCAAAGAGGAGGGGAGACAAGGGACACCCCTGCCTCGTGCCCCTCTCCAATGTGAATGGTTGGGAGAGGGACCCATTCACCAAAATTGCTGCCTGTGGGTTGGAGTATAGGGTCTGTAATGCCTCAAGAAAGGGCCCTTCGATTCTGAATTTCCTAATGGTACAAAAAAGATGTTCCCAAAGGACCTTGTCAAAGGCCTTTTCCGCGTCCACAAGCAGTACACACGCTTCGTCTACCTCCATAATTGGCCTTTGTGTCTTTTTATTCCAGTAGTGTGTTAATATGATTTGGAGTGTTCTGACATTTTTTACTGCTGATCTACCTTTTATGAAACCCGTCTGATTCTCATGGATGATGTCTGGTAAAATTACTGCTAATCTCCCTGCCAAGATTTTTGTAAAAAGTTTATAGTCCGAATTCATGAGTGAGATCGGCCTATATGAGGCTGGATTTAGATGGTCCTTGCCTGGTTTGTGTATCAGACTAACATTGGCTTCGGTGAATCTCCCTGCTTCTCTTAATTCCCCTTCCATGATATTATTAAAGAGCTCAGACAATGCCTCCGCTACTTCTTTCTGAAGCAGTTTATAAAACTCTCCCGGGAGACCATCCGGCCCGGGAGCTTTTTCTAAGGTCATGTTTCCTATTGCTTTCTCAATTTCTTCTACTGAGATGCGGGAGTTTAATAAATGGCGCTGACTCTCTGAGATCTGAGGGAGCATAATAGATTCCCAGAAGATTTCTCTATGTAAGGGATTGACGGTTTGGGCTTTATAAAGATCTGAGTAATACTGTCTAAAGATTTGTTGTATACCGTTTGTGTCAGATACTATTGTATTTTGGCTCTTGATAGCCGCTATGAA
Organism: Bombina bombina; assembly: GCF_027579735.1. NCBI lineage: Eukaryota > Metazoa > Chordata > Amphibia > Anura > Bombinatoridae > Bombina > Bombina bombina. The sequence continues at coordinate 261,891,212 of NC_069505.1, read as the reverse complement.
ATTAGGAGTTTTAGTTAGTTTGGTAAGTCTAGCAAGCATTCTCCCTATTTTATTTCCGTGTCTATAGAATCTAGCGTGGGCTTTTGTCATGTCTCTCGCTGAGATCTGTAGTAGGAAGGTGTCTCTCTGTGTTTTGACAGTTTTGTATTGGAGCCTATTTGCCTCTGTAGGATTACGTAGGTAACGGTTTCTCGCATTAAGGAGCTGTTTTAGTAAGAGTTCTTCCCTTAGTCGTTTTTGCCTTCTAGAGGCGATCACATATGAGGTAACCACGCCTCTAAGTACTGCTTTTCCGGCTTCCCAGAAAAGAAGTGGGTTCTCCCTATGTCTGACGTTTAGGTTACAATATGCCAGCCACTCTCCCACTAAATGGTTCCTAAGATTAGCATCATGCATCAGATATCTAGGGAATGTCCAACCCTCTCTGTGTGTTTTAGTGGAGTCAGTTTTTATTGTAAGTGTGATAGGGGCATGATCAGAAATCGTAGGGCTATCTATTTTAGTGTCTAGAATTCTCGCATTAAGGGACGGGGATGTCAGAAAGTAGTCTATGCGTGATAAGGTGTCTTTAGTAGGTGTGATGCATGTGTAGTTTCTTGTTTCAGGATTTCTCTCCCTCCAAATATCAACAAGCTGTAGTGCTTTTTTGAACTTATTCAATATGATAGAATCTTGTTTCACATTGTATTGTCTGCTAGGGCCAGTAGAGGCGCATTGTGGGTTTCTGTATCTATCTGCCGGAACCTGAGGTGTAATGTTGTAGTCCCCTCCCAGGATTACTGGCGTATCTGCCATTTTTAAAAGGTGTATCCTCATATCACTCCAAAACTCTTTTTTGTGTGTATGTGGTCCGTATACTCCTCCCAAAATCAGGGGAAGCCCCTCTAAGCTAATCTTGAGGAGGACAAATCTTCCTAGGGGATCTAGTATGGTCTGGGAGATTACATAGTTAAGATTCCTCCTGAATAAGAAGGCTACTCCTCTGGCCCTGCTGTTTTCATATGGCGTGTATAAAACCTCTCCAACCCACTGCTGTTTTAGTTTCTGATGCTCACTTGGTTTTAGATGGGTCTCCTCTAAGATAGCTATGTCAGCTTTGTGGGATTTTAAATACTTAAGTATGGCTTTCCGTTTTATAGGAGATGTGATACCCCCCACATTCCAGGATATTATGCGTACTCCCATGATATAAAAGTATCTCTGCCCCCTTTTTGTACAGAATAGATAAGTAGTATGTCTACTGCGTATGTACTGATGGGACAACACCCCGGGGAATTACCTGAATTGTCACAGTGTCACAAAGTACTTATTTCAGCTCTCTCAGAGGATGAGTTCTAAATCTGGTATGGGAAGAAGAGAAAAAAGGAAAAGGGATGGAGAACAATTCGTTGAACATAACAATCTACTGAGCTCACCAATTCCAACTCTGGTCAAATAAAACAATAACTAAGCTGTGTAAATAACTGAACAGTATAAACATTCAAAGAACCCCCCCCCCTCCCACCCAACCCCCCCCCCAACCCACACTTTCAAAAAAGGATATGTGGCCTATACCACGCATTGCGCGGCAAGGCCTGTGGTAAGAGCATAAAGTTTTCAACCTTTCCATAACATCCTCTCCTAATGAGAAGTGTCTGTATAGTGTTCATGTGCAATTAGTTAATGAGACTTAGTCATATCTTGTCAATCCTCATCATCTCCACTCTGGTTCGCCTCTTCCTCGAGTGAGTTGTTCCTTCTTGGCTTGTGAGATTCCATGAAGATCTTGAGTTGGGAGGTGTTGTCGAAGAATTTCGGGCCTTGCGCCGTCTGTATCTTGAGCTTCGCCGGGTATAGTAGTGCGATAGATTCACCTCTCTCTAGCAGTTCTTTACAGTAGGGAGAGAATTCTCTCCTTTTTTTAGCCACTTCAGCGGAATAGTCTTGGAATATATGAATCCTGCACCCCTCGTGGGTTAGCTCTGATGTTTGTCTGTATGCTTTAAGGAGCATGGTCTTGTCCTTAAAGTTAAGGTATTTGATCATGACTTGTCTGGTTTGGGTATTTTGACCCCCTTTCTGTTGTTGCAGTTGTCCCACTCTATGCGCCCTTTCAGCAACGCATGGTATATTGGCGTTAGCCAGTCCCAGCAATTTTGGCAGAGTTTGTTCAGCAAAGTCAATAAGATGTGAGCCAGGGATGGATTCAGGGAGGCCAACTACTCGGATGTTGTTCCGTCTGGACCTATTCTCTAGGTCATCTAACTTGTCCTGGAGCAGTTTGTTTTGCCTTTGTAGTTGTGCAACGTTCAGTGTGGCTTCTCTCTGCTGATCCTCATTATCTGCTACTTTTTGTTCGACCGTGTTAAGTCTCGTGGAGAAGGCTTTCAAGTCTGTAGTTATTGTGTCTAACCCTGTTTGCAATTGCTCGATCTTGGGGAGAAAAAGAGCTGACAATTGGGACACTATAGGGTGGGTCTCTTGCTGAGTCATTTCCTGTAAATCAGAGGAGGTTGAAGGTGGCATATGAACTTCTGCTTGACTTTTAAGTCTTCTGTCCTGTTGCCTTGACTTGCTTGTCATTTTGTCAGTACTTTTGTTATACAGCGTATAATACTTTTGCATGCAGGCACGGTAGCGCTCTGGCTCCTACGCTAAGGGCAGGGCCAGCAGCTTGTGAACGTTCAGAGTGTAAAATACTAGAAGTGTGTTCAAGGGCTACTGCTCCTCACTGTTGCTATATGACAAAAGTCTCTGAGTAGGATTACTAACGGGTCTTCAGTATGAACACATGTTGTAAAGATAGTGATTCATAATTTCTTTTCCAGCCTTATCTCCGCTCAGGGAGAAAAGGAAAATAGGCTCAGGCTGAAGATTAGGATGCGGGAGGGGGGGGGGCCCAGGGAAGGGGGGGGATCTAGCTGGTCTTACGCCATCCTCATATCAGTACTTCTTTTCCAAAAACAAAGGTTCCTGTAGGTGTGATACAAAGATGGGATTCCAAATCCCTGCAGCCACTTAATTGAGTTTCATCTTTAAATGCAATAAAATAAAGAAGAACAGGGTAGTAGAGGTTGTTATGCTTGCCTCGCAATCACTATGGTTAAGAGGGGCACAGAACTTCTCAAGCAGCGTGGCTAGGGTGTCCGCCCTCTTTTATAATCTGTTTATAGTTCCTTGCTCCTTTGTGTGGGATTAGAAAGTGTCGTACTTTACAAATTTGGTAGGTGATAGCAAGGAGCTGTAGGACACCTCTAAACTACTGCTAGTGTGCGAAATAGAATGTCAGAAAGAGTTACTGGCAGCAGGTTCAATTTCACTGAGCAATAAAGTGTGTCCGTTTTTTAGTGAGGCCCTTTGATTTTGCTCCTCTTGTTTTGGGGGATCCCCCACACTCCCCTACAACCAGTGTGATTACCCCCGGGTTCTAGAATGTCTTTGTGGTTTGCAAGACCTGATATATATCCCCCTCTGTGTTAGAGCCGTTATCCAAGATGGCGGCTGTGAGACTGTTGCGCAACTCACCGACCGGCTGGGCTGTTTCAGATCTCCGTGTCCCAGTAGTAAGGTCCCAATCTCCACACCAGGGTGCGACCAGGTAACTTGTTTCTTTGCCTCCACTCGAGGTTTACTGTTAGGAGGGTCCGTTCCTTCTGAACTCTGCCGCGATCTTACACGTGGCTTCTTCTTTTTTTCCCTTGCCGATGGGGAAGCAGATGTTCACGCTCCCTGCTGCGCTGTGTCCGGGCAGGTAAATGGAGTATATCCTGCCAAGGAATGTAGCTTTCCGTGCTGTTAGTAGCAAAACCTCAGGTATATGAGCCCAAAAGTACGGAGCTCTACAATCCTGCTGCCTACTGCTTCGCCCGCCCACCGGAAGTCCAAGATAGAATAATCTTATCAGAAGTAAAGACGGGTATATTACCAATCTTTCTCTCTGACCATGGTCCTATTTCACTGGAAATCCAACCCAATTCGCATAAAGATAGATCACCACGCTTTGTTTTCCCTTCCTTTCTCGCAAATGACTTGAAATTTAAAAATTGGCTCAAACTTAAGTTTTCTGAGTACCTCCATCATAACCAGGGTCATATTGACTCCCCTCTGATATTCTGGGAGGCTGCCAAGGTGGTCCTCAGGGGCGAAATCATAGCTTTCAGTGCTGAAAGATCCAGGATATTAAGATTAAGAGAGAGAGAAATTACTAATTCAGTAATCAACTCGTACAACTCTTACCTACTTGAAAAGTCACCTATAAACTGGGCAAAATACATTCGGGCCAAAAATACCAGAGACACATTTGCTATCTCTCAGGAGACACCGAGGGACTTGAGACTCCAAGCGAGAATGTATAGGTTTGGAAACAAATCAGGCAAATTATTGGCGAACCTGGTCAAAAGAGAGAAAAAGTCATCTCTTATCGAGAGCATTCAGCAGGAGGGTACCTTTCTTGATAAACCGGCTGAGATAGCAAAGGTATTTGTCAGTTACTATCAGGACCTATATACACGAAGGAGCTCAGAGCTCATACAAGCATCTCAATTCTGGAGTAAAATAACTTGTCCTAAAATCTCAACTGAGGAGGCTGGCATTCTTAACGCCCCAATTACCGAAGCAGAGATAACAAAAGTTATTTCAGATCTTGCTACCAATAAAGCCCCCGGACCAGACGGCCTCCCAAACGAGTTTTATAAAATCATTAATACCGATATTACTCCCTATCTTAAGAATCTATATACTAGCATGTATGTCAAGGGAGAGCCTGTAGCTGCCTCTTTTTCTGCCTCCAATACCATTTTAATCTTGAAGGCTGGAAAAAAGAATCATACAGGCCCATAGCCCTCCTAAATGGAGACTATAAGATCATGTGCTCCATCATTGCTGGGCGCCTCCAGGCTCCACTGGCCACTGTCATTCACTCAGACCAGGCTGGGTTTCTCCAAGGACGTAACTCCTCAGCAAAAATCAGGGAGGCCTTGACTATCACAGAGTACTTTAGGACAATGGGGGCGTCGGAGGGTAATGGGGACGGGGAGGCACCTGACCTGGCTATTGTCTCGATCGATGCAGAGAAAGCATTCGACTCAATACATTTCGATCATCTTTTCACCTCTCTGGCCAAGTTTGGTTTTAGAGGTGAGTTCCTTAATTTTATTATGAATCTGTACAAAGAACCCTATACAACTCTGATCGCTAACTATCTATCGTCTCCAAAGATAATCCTCGGAAGGGGAACACGCCAGGGGTGTCCCCTGTCCCCCTTGCTCTTCGACGTCTCGATTGAACCGCTGGCAATCATGGTCAGACAACTACTACCAGGTATCAAATTGGGCAAACAGGTCATAAAAATCGCTCTATATGCTGACGACTTACTCTTATATCTTTCAGATACCAAAACTAGCATACCTAAACTATTAGGTATTACCACCCAATTTGGATCCTTCTCGGGCTATAAGATCAATGAAGCAAAATCAGAGCTGCTATGGCTCAGACAAAATAACAACTCGCCTTCCCCTTCACTGTGACCAGAGATTCTCTCAAATATTTAGGAATCATGATTCCCTCCCTTCCGAGTGAGCTGTATAATCTCAATCTCCTTCCAATACTAACAAATATTAGAGAGAAATTTAAAATCTGGCAATCTTTGCCACTGTCTATCTCTGGACGGGTTGCTTTATTCAAAATGATTTTGCTTCCCAAGCTCCTATATGTATTACAGAATATCCCATTAATCCTTCTAGAAAGAGATGTGCGCTGTCTTAACAGTGCACTCAGCAGATTTCTTTGGCAGGAGAAAAGGCCAAGAATCTCTTTAAACAAACTCTCCCTCCCAAAAGATAGTGGAGGTCTTGAACTCCCAGATATCCGGTCATATAACTACGCCTTTCTGGTCCGAGTGGTGGTTGACTGGATCTCTCACAGTGATTATGTCACGAATAATTCTCTGGAAGAAAATATTTGTTATCCCTACTTACCACTAGCTTTAATGCATTGCCCGCCTACTGAATTACCAGGTAAAATCAAAAGGCTTAAATCCTTTTCCAACCCTCTGAAGGCTTGGTGGAAAGTGAGTAACTTACTGTCCCTAAATTGTAAAGTCTCTCAATATCTCCCATTACAGGGAAACCCAAAATTCACGGCCGGAGTAAACTCTGCAATATTTAAGAAATGGCACACTCTAGGGCTGAATAGGCTGATACAACTATGGGATATAGAGAGGAGGTGCGCTAAATCTTTTGAGAATCTGAAAACAGAATTTCAAATCAATAACAAGGAATTTTTTGCCTTCTTGCAAAGTAGACATTTCTTGCTCGAGCTTATGAAAGAGTCCGGCTGGAGCTGGAATTTTGGTAGATTGGGAAGCTGGGTCACTCTGTTTAAGAGCGGTATTAGCTCTATCTCACCCTGTTATCAGCTAATCAAATCAGGCAAAGGCGAAGCAGTGCTAGAGAAAATCACCATGTTATGGAACCAGCTGCTTCCACATGCCAGTATCGACGTAAAAATTATTCAGTCTTCAATCCGCAAGGTGGCCCAGGTCACTTTTTCAGCCACTTGGAGAGAGATACATGTTAAACTTCTGCACAATTCTTACTTTACTCCCAAAAAGGGTCACAAAATTCACAACCTCAGCTTCAATAGGTGTCCAAAATGTTCATTTCCTGCGGTCGATTTAATGCATATGATCTGGAGTTGCCCCAGAATAAGGCACCTCTGGTGGAAACTAGAGTTCTGGCTTAATAAAACCCTTAAAATTCCCCATGTGAGTCTCTCTCAGATACAGATTGTCTTTGGCCCCAAGAATCTTAACTCATGGAATAAATTGATATTCCTCTCTATCTTGGCAACCAGATATCTCATCTTCAAAAAATGGAAACTGAGAGCGAACCCAACGATTCCAGAGATAAAAAACTCTCTGAAGAAACAATGCTTACTAGAACAAAGGGATACCAATCTAGATAATGACTCAGATATTAAAAAATTCTTTGGTAAATGGTCAATTTTCATCAAATCATTACCTATTTCAGAGATGAATGACTTAATATTCCCTTTTAGAAACTCAGAACTGGTGTTGCTGGGTGCCTGGTAATGATTAAGTAGAGCTGCCTATTGGAGATCCTTTGGGATGCCCCCCCCTCTCCTTCTCCTTCTCTTCCTTCTTCTCTCACACTCTGGTCTCGCGTTGGGGGGAGGAGGGAGAAGGTCCTTGTCTTTCTGGTCTCTCACTTCCTTCTCTCCCTTCCCTGTCTCTTTAACCTCTCTCCTGGATCTTCTCCTCCCCCTTCCTCATTCCCCCCACCCTTTTCCTCCCTTCCCCCTTCCCTCCCTTCCCCTTTTTTTTTTTTTTTCTCTTCTCCTCCCTCTCTTTCCTAATTTTTGTTTTTTCTCTGTCTAAGATAAAGAAAACCCCAACAATAGGTATACACTAAGAATTTGGTCTTAAAAGTTCAAGGTTAAGGTACTTTATTAACCTCATGTTGGATATTGTTATGTATCATGATATTTTATGTAGTCTTGCATGAACACCTGAAGCTTCTGATCATCCTGTTTCTTTTTTTTCTTTTTGGTTAAGGAAAACTCCAACAACAGGCATTCACTAAGAACCGGGGTTTAAAATTTTGGGTTTAGGTGCTTTGATGACTTTATGTTGGATTTTGTTTTGTACCATGGTACGCTATGTAATTCTGTATGAACACCTGAAGACATTGATTATCCCGGTTATTCCCTCTTCTTTTTCTCTTTTTTTTCTCTCTCTCCTTGTATTATTGTATAACTGTGCCAATTGTTGGATAATAAATAAACATTTAAAAAAAAAATGGTAAGCTCTGCCTGAATCATCAAAAATGCTGGAATTAATGTCCCTTTAAGTAATCAGCAGACTTGTATTGGGTTGAGAATCAAAAGCGGTAGAATAAAATATGAATGAATTTGTGCTTTGTATAAAAAGGTTTTATTTTACTAGCGGTATGTAATCTGTATATAATTTACTGACATTGAGCCAGATTACAAGTGGCGTTATAATGCTAGCGTGACATGTGATAAGCAGTATCACTGGCCAACACTAATATTAGCGCACAACTTGATATTACAAGTCCATGGTAACTGAGTTTTACCAGAGAAGGGTTAGCGTGGCCGACATTGCTCTAGCGCACCCAGTACTCTTAAAGCATATTGCGACCATGCTAAATAGGGCTCACATTACAAGTTTAAAGTTATGTGTTCCGCTTGAGTGGAAGCCTAAATAGCGCTAGAGGAATTAGTGCAGCTTGAGACCTGAAGTGAAGTGTAGGGGTTAACATTTTTTTCCCACAAAACACATTTAAAACATATTAAAATAAAGGTTAACATTCAGATACACATATACATACACACTTTCCCATATATATATAAAAATATTACATTTATATTTATAAAAATGTTTTAAAAGAGTTAAAAAGAGATATGGTATATGATAAGGAAGTTTGACTGGGAAGGGCTCTAAAGTATGTATATATATATATATATATATATATATATATATAATTAGAAAAAGACAAAAAGTAAACCTTATCCAGCACTACACATAAAGTCTCAAAAATAAAATTGAAACAATGAATCTGTGAATCACTCAAAGCTAGACTCTCACACGGTTGTCAAGATGCAACTAATTTATTAAAGGAAAATATAATAAATCATAAACAATAAAGAATGTGCAAATATTACAAAAAGCTTGATACAATTCATCAAACAGTAATAAGCATGCTATGCATTCATTACCCCTCACACAAAAACAAGAGCTCTTATTAGTAAAGCTAGCAGCAGTGCGTCCACTGAGAAAAGCACAAAAGTCAGTTGATGAAATAATTCCACTGAAGCAATATTAAAAGCTATAGAGTTAGTTGCGCTTAAACTGTGTTAGTATGCCATGCGCTGCAGTAACAATAAATCTCCTCTTGTGAAAGTGTGCTTGACCGATCATACGGAGCAATGTAAGTGGTATAGAGCGATTCAAGTGGCGTCATATAACACTACCGGTGCTATTAATATATACAAAGTCCCTGAGTAAAAGTACCCACCATTCACTCAAAATCAAGAGCGAGCTGAACTGTTGCCAGAGGGGCCGGGTGTATCACTCTGCAGGGATTAGAGGACGTTGATTCCTCACCGGTATGCGCTGAACCATAAAGCGCTGAGCCACACCATACAGCTTGCTTACCTGAGTCCTGAGGTAATCCGGTTCTTCACCCCTGTGTTAATTTAGAACAGCCACCGCTCACCACAGCATCCATGAATCACCTCCTCCAGTACACACAGGATCCGGTCAGCGGTAACTTCTTATTCACAATCATATGCTGTAATTCCAAACAGCATGGAAGTCGTCAGCAAGCCGAGTGAACTGTTGCGCTACACGTGTTTCACCCTACATAGACAAAGGCTTTCTCAAGCTGAATGAATATCAGGTATAGGATTGCAGCTGCTATTTAACATCGACCCACAGTTGAAATAAGACAAATAGAATTTGCACATAATATTACCACATAGGGTGTTGCTACATTGGTCTAACATAATAAACCATATAACCACTAAATTCAATTTGACAACCGTGATGTGGCATAAAATACAGTAACGATATAAAGAAAACAATGTATATTACAAAAACTTTTAGAATGAGCAACTACAATAACAAGTATATATATAATGGTATTAGCTCTCTAGGCAAAAAACAAGAAACAATTATTCAGCTATAAAACTATAGATGAATACGCTATTTATACATAAATCCATAATATTTAATACTAAATCTAAATCAAATTATTTAAATTTAAATGCCTAAAGGAGGTAATATAATAATATCTTAAAGATATATATACTATCAATATTAGCATCAAGGATGGCAAGGATAACCTTAGGCGGTTGGATAACTAGAACAACTATGTAGAATATGTACTGATAAATCCATATTTTCCAAACCAGTGTCTGAATTATAGAGAGAAATTATATGAAATATATAATATCAATTTCTTAAAGGTATATACACCCCTTTTCTGTTAATACAGAGTATTCAGAGTGTTTCTCTCTATAGTTGGATAATCTAATTAATAAGAAGGATATACAACCTATTTATAATATTAATTTCTGAGAAATGGAGTAAAGTTTAATTCTTCGTTAAGGCCATTTGGTTGCATAGAGTGTAGATTGTATATCCATTTGCATTCAGATTTCAACAGCATGTTGTCCCAATCACCACCCCTCTCACTAATATCTATTAATTCAAGGCCCATGAATTTCAGGTCTTGAACACTGCTTTGGTGCATGTCAGAGAAGTGTCTTGCAACACCACTATCTTTGATTTTTTTTCATTCAATATGTCCCTCCTGTGCTCCTTCATAAGTTCTCTGAATTCCCGTGGGTTTTGCCCACGTAAAATCTTGGGCATGAGCAAAAAGCAGCATAGACGACTCCTTCACTGTGGCAAGTAATGGGGCCCTTGATTTTATGTGGGTAACCCCTATTGTCTATTAAAATCTGGCCCTTATTAATATCTTTACACCTCCTTGCACCTGGGGTCTCATCTTAATATTAAGAGAGGTGGGCCCTAGTACACCTGTCTAAATATTAACCCCTGCTAGCTGGTGTCCATTTTTTACACACACACACACACACACATATATATATATATATATATATATATATACGTGTGTATGTAAATGTATATATATGTGTAGACATGTGTATTTATGTGTTTATATTTGTAAATATTTATGTGCACACATACATACATATATATATATATATATATATATATATATGCATTTATGTACATATGTATGCATATATACAATTGTTAGCCCTTTCTAATCAAATACCTTACAAATTCTACTTGGAAAAAAAGTATTTCTACACACACAATATAGAATACAATAATTTATTTGGCAAGTATAAAAAAAGAAAATTATACAAGAAATGATTCATGGTGCAAAGGTATCAGATGACAATGAACAAACAAATAAAATTAGCAGTGTAAAAATCTATCAAATATATTCATAAAAAGTGACTACAGTGTCATTTATTGTACCAGATGTGAAATAAGAGAAGTGTTCCTGTTTGCTATTTTAATAGCCTGGGAAAAAAACTATTTATAAAACGGTTTGTCCAATGTTGTAAAACTCTCAGCCTTGGCCTATGATAAAAAGACAGACGACTAAAAAAAATGGTCAGGGTGAGATGAATCAGATAAAAATATTCCAACTCTCTTATTTATCCTTGAAAAGTAAATGTCCTTAAGAGAAATACGTTGACACCCAATGATTTTTTCTGCAGATCTCACAATTCGGTGTAGTTTCTCCTTTAATGATAATGTACCAGACTGATGCCAGGTTAGAATGGAGGAAGACGAAACTGATTTGATGATGGCTGAATAAAAACAAGTAAATTGTTTTTGAGACTAGCCACATTTTTAAGTTGCCTTAAGAAGTACAAACATTGTTGAGACTTTTTAATTATTGTACAAATATTAACATCCCATTTAAAATCATGTTGAATTGTTGTGCCAAGCAATTTGTACAATATAATTTTATCTACTGTGTAATCTTTCATTTTCAGAGAAGAAGGTGATGGAGACTTTTTTTCTAAACTCAATTACCATCTCTTTGGTTTTATAAACATTTCATTCTAAATAGTTTCCCTCCATGTTACCAGCCTGTCTACTTCCCTGTTATAGCTCAATTCATCTTCATCTGAGATAACTAAGCCCAATCAGCGTACTGAGCGTAGTGTCGTCAGCAAACTTCAATAACTTCACAGATTCATTTGCAGAACTAGAATTGTTAGTATATGAAGAATAGAGGAAGTGAGACAGAACACAATCCTATAGGACACCAGTATTGAGGAAGACGGGGTCAGAAATCAGCCCATTCATTTTTTTTAATTTTTTTTATTCTTTTTATTGAGAGAGAAGAATTGTACAGTCATGCAATAGTACAGTGCAAAGATGATACATATAACTAGACATGTGTCACATTACATAACATAGCAATCAATACATCTATCATTTTGTAAAGTACATACATATGTAGATAAGGATGTGTATCTAAACAAAATAAAGCTGATTTCCTCAAATTTTCTCTTGTTTTCCTTTTTTTTAACAACCTTTTAAACACATTAAACTAAACTGCCTTAACAAACTAAGCCATAACCCATATTTGAGTCATAGGTAAACTTGAGCAGTTATTACAATAGATATAGGACATATATTCAGTTTTTTTAATTAGCCCAGTGAGGAGAGAAAAAAAAAAGGGGGGGGGGGGCCGGAGCAAGAGAGAAAGGGGGGGGGAGTAGATCAACAGTCAAGGCTACACGGACACTCAGCCATTACATTGACACTCCCCAACGGAGTTAACCAGGTGGATCTTGATGAGGGAATACATGTGACCATTCTACCCTTAGGGATTCTTCCAGAAATATAGACTTGTCTCTAAATGGCCTTAAAATTTGTCTCTGAATTTCCAATTCGAACATTAGTAAAAGCCTATGCCATTTCCTTAAAAAAAGGCTCAATTTGGCTTGGACATCCACCCTTACATCTAGCTGTTCAGTAAACATTTGTAACTTTAACATATTCGTAAAGCATGCAACAGAAGGGGAAGTGTTGTTAGTCCAAAATTTCAATATACATTTTTTAGCCAATATTACCACAAGGCTTAACACCGAGTTGTATTGCCCAAATTGTGTGTCCCATTTCAGAAAAAGAATGGCGTTGGGGTGCAAGGTGATAGGAATATTTAATTTTCTCTGAATCCAGTATTGGATCTTGCCCCAGAATTGTTGAACCTTGGGGCATAACCACATGTAATGCAATAGATTTGGGGATTCAGGAGAACATTTAACGCACCTATTGGTGCAGTTAGGGTCCGATTTATCCAAGATCCTAGGTGTCAAGTATGCTCTATGTGTAATCCGAGTCTGCGATTCCCTGAGCATCAACGTCAAGGTGGACTTTCTTGTTTTTTCCATGCTATCCCTCTAATCCTCCCAGGAAATGGCCCCCAACCCCTCTCTCTCCCATCCTAACAGTAGATTAGGTTGTATGAGCTGCAAACATTTCTGTATCAGGACCTGATAAATCTCCGATAAGGAAAACCTACCCATTTTGAATAACGACTGTGATAGACGAAAGGGTGAGCCCTCCCAGAAATTGTCATTGTCTCTGACCACTACCCCTATATAATGTCACGCTTGTAAGTGTAGAAGTGATGATTTGGCAAATTAAATTCTCCTTGCAAAGTGGCAAAGGTTTTGACCAAGCGGGTGAGTGGATCTAATAGTGCTTTAATAGAGGTCAGTCCCTGCTTTTCCCAGAGATCAAAAGGTTGCATATCTAGCCCTTCTGGAAAGTCTGGGTTGTTGCTTAAAGGCAAATATATAGAGAAGTGACAGGACTTTTTCAAGCAGAAAAAAATGTATATGTAGTAATGTCTGTGGCATTTCTATTGATTGGTTTATTGTTGCAGGAAACAATACAAACGCTCAGTCAGCCATGTTGTCTGGAATTTTTATTCAAAAATATGTAGAAAAAAAGGTAGTAGGTTTGTGAGTAAGCACTTCATCACAGAAAGGGTGGGTGCATAATCTTCCATTAGAGGTGGGAAAGGCAAACACTGTGGCGGTCTTCTAGAATGCCTGAGATAAGCATAAGGTTATCCTACACAATAATTAATGCCTGTGATAAGAATAAGGCTATCCTGCGTACTAGTTAATGTCTGTGATAAGCATAAGGCTATCCTACAAACTAATTAATGCCTGGGATAAGCATGAGGCTATCCTATTTAATAATTAATGCCTGGGATAAGCATAATATTATCCTATGTACTAATTCATGTCTGTAATAAGCATAAGGCTATCCTACAAACTAATTAATGCCTGAGATAAGCATGAGGCTATCATATGTACTAATTAATGCCTGGGATAAGTATAAGGCTATCCTACATATTAATGAATGTCTGTAATAAGCATAAGGCTCTCCTACATACTAATTAATGCCTGGGATAAGCATAAGGCTATCATACATACTAATTAATGCCTGGGGTGAGCAAAAGGCTATCCAACGTACTAATTAATGCCTGGGATAAGCATACGGCTATCCTACATACTAATAATGCCTGGGATAAGCATGAAGCTATCCTATTTAATAATTAATGCCTGGGATAAGCATAATACTATCCTATGTACTAATTCATGTCTGTAATAAGCATAAGGCTATCCTACAAACTAATTAATGCCTGAGATAAGCATGAGGCTATCATATGTACTAATTAATGCCTGGGATAAGTATAAGGCTATCCTACATATTAATTAATGTCTGTAATAAGCATAAGGCTCTCCTACATACTAATTAATGCCTGGGATAAGCATAAGTCTATCATACATACTAATTAATGCCTGGGGTGAGCAAAAGGCTATCCAACATACTAATTAATGCCTGGGATAAGCATACGGCTATCCTACATACTAATAATGCCTGGGATAAGCATAAGACTATCCTACATACTAATTAATGACTGGGATAAGCATAAGGCTATCCTACGTACTTATTAATGCCTGGGGTAAGCATATGGCTATCCTACATACTAATTAATGCCTAGGGTAAGCATAAGGCTATCCTATGGACCAAGCTATGTCGGCAATAAGCATAAGGTTATCCCATGGACTAATTAATGCCTGGGATAAGCTTGACACTGTCCTACGTATATATTAATGTCTTGGATAATCATAAGGCTTTCCTATGTACTAATTAATGCTTAGGATAAGCATAAGGCTGTCCGACATATTAATTAATGCCTGGGATAAACATAAGGCTTTCCTATGTACTAATTAATGCCTGGGACAATCATAACACTGTCCTACATATAAATTAATGCCTGGAATAAGCATAAGGCTATCCTACGTACTAATTACTGCTTGAGATAAGCATAAGGCTATCCTACGTACTAATCAATGTCTGGGATAAGCATAAGGCTGTCCTTCATACTAATTAATGACTGGGATAAGCACAAGACTATCCTATGTACTAATTAATGCCTGGAAAAAGCATAAGGCTATCGTACTTATCAATTAATGCCTGAGCTAAGTATAAGGCTATCCTACATACTAATTAATGCCTAGGATAAGCATAATGCTATCTTACATACTAATTAATGCCTGGGATAAGCATAAGGCTATCCTATGTACTAAATAATGCCTGAGATAAGCATAAGGTTATTCGATTTACTAATCAATGCCTGGGATAAGCATAAGGCTAACATATGTACTAATCAATGCCTGGGATAAGCATAAGGCTGTCCTATGTACTAAATAATGCCTGGGATAAGCACAAGGCTATCCTACTTACTAATTAATGCCTGGGATAAGCATAAGACTATCCTATGTACTAATTAATGCCTGAGATAAGCATAAGGATATCCTACGTCCTAATTACTGCCTGGGATAAGCAAAAGGCTATCATACATACTAATTAATGCCTGGGGTGAGCAAAAGGCTATCCAACGTACTAATTAATGCCTGGGATAAGCATACGGCTATCCTACATACTAATAATGCCTGGGATAAGCATAAGACTATCCTACATACTAATTAATGACTGGGATAAGCATAAGGCAATCCTACGTACTTATTAATGCCTGGGGTAAGCATATGGCTATCCTACATACTAATTAATGCCTAGGGTAAGCATAAGGTTATCCTATGGACCAAGCTATGTCGGCAATAAGCATAAGGTTATCCCATGGACTAATTAATGCCTGGGATAAGCATGACGCTGTCCTACGTATATATTAATGCCTGGGATAAGCATAAGGCTGTCCTAGGTACTAAATAATGCCTGGGATAAGCACAAGGCTATCCTACTTAGTAGTTAATGCCTGGGATAAGCATAAGACTATCCTATGTACTAATTAATGCCTGAGATAAGCATAAGGATATCCTATGTCCTAATTAATGCCTGAGATAAGCATAAGTCTATCCTATGTACTAATTAATGTGTGATAAGCATAAGGCTATCCTACATACTAACTAATGCCTGGGATAAGCATAAGGTTATCCTACGTACTAATTAATGCCTTGGATAAGCATAAGGCTATACTACGTATTAATTAATGCCTGGGATAAGCATAAGGCTATGCTACATACTAATTAATGCCTGGGATAAGCATAAGGCTATTGTTTGTACTAAATAATGCCTGGGATAAACATAAAGCTATATTATGTACTAATTAATGCCTGGGATAAGCATAAGACTATGATACATACTAATTAATGCCTGGGATAAGCACAAGGCTACCCTACATACTAATTAATGCATGGGATAAGCATAAGGCTATCCTATGTACTAAATAATGCCTGGGATAAGCATAAGGCTATTCTATTTACTAATCAATGCCTGGGATAAGCATAATGCTATCCTATGTACTAATTAATGCCTGGAAAAAAGAATAAGGTTATCCTATAGACTAACTAATGTCTATCATAAGCATAAGGTTATCCTCTGTACTAATATGCTTATACCAGACTTGATAGAATCTATGTTTCTGTGTAGCCTAATGTGAAAATGGGGGATAAAAAAGTGTAAATGTATTTTTCATTTTTATTTTGTTTTTGTGCAGGTAACCAGGATACATAGGTAAATCGGTCCTGAGAGAGTCTCTATAACTCATTAATTGGGAGGTGACACAATATGTCCCCAGGATGCCAGCTTTATTTAGGACTGCCTGGTTACAACTTTATACTATGTCAGTCAGTAACCCTTTGTCTGCTACAGTAAGCAGAAATAAATTGCTTCACCAGCATTGCAAACTGAAACAGAGGAATTGCAGCACCAGCAGGTTTGCTACAAATCAAATTAATATTTGACAAAACTATATAGACATTATTACAAAACAGATCATGTATAGTAACTACCCAGAGCTTGCCTTTCTCATTTGCCCCTGGGCACCTTGCTATTTGTGCCCCATGCAGAGTGCCTCCCTTGTCACATCATCAGACAAGCAGGTGTACAAGATCACATAGTAATTACCTGCTGCCATCAAATCTGTGGATGTTCAGTCTAATTGCTCTTTGGCCAAACGTAAGAAAACCACAAGCAAATGCTGTCGTACCCAGTGCCCTGGCGCAGGGGGGCCTTACATAAGCTCACCCCGTGTAGTTTTTGTTAATAGAACAAAAAGTGAAAGACTATAAATTAACATGATGCAAGAATTATTCCCACGCTTGAGTGCTTATTTCTGGATTTACATAAATTAAATTAAAAGCTCTGCAGATTCCTCCTCATTCTGTAACACAACACGAAATGGGGATGGTAGCCACGTAGGCATCAGCCATTGGCACTTAAGTGCCCACTGGCTAAAAATGTTCAGGGCATGGCTGGTGGTATAATATGTATGATCTGCTAATGCAGTGGGTCAGCTGTATATATTATCTGTAGCATTAAATACAGTTGTGGTATAAAATGACAATATTGTTAATACTTTATAGACAAATATTGTTTCTATATATCAGTTTCTGGTCAATGGAAACTTTGTAGATGGAATATTATGTCAGGCAGATATACAGACCCACTCAGACATATATAGATAGGTACATATGTTCATATATTGTGTAATGTGCAGCTACTGTAGACAACAGATAAACAGGGGTCTGATAACCACATGAGGATTTTATGTATGCTTGTCAACAAAGGATATAAAGGGTACAAAGTAAATTTGCTAAAAGAAGTAAATTGGAAAGTTGTTTAAAAAATGTGTCTGAATTATAAACACTAAATTTTGGCATTCATATCCTTTTTAAAGTATATTGAGTATTCTTTCTTAAAACAAACCCAGTGGTGTCAGATAGGTAACTATTTGCCAGCTTTTTAAAACAATGCTCAAAATTCCTCTTACTTAAAGGGATACTATACCCAATTTCTTTCTTTCATGATTCAGATAGAGCTGGCCCATTTTTGGTTCAGCACCCTGGATAGTGCTTACTGATTGGTGGCAACATTTAGCCATCCAATCAGCAAGCGCAACCCAGGTTCTGAACCTAAGATGGGCCGGCTCCAAAGCTTTCATTCCTGCCTTATCAAATAAAGATACCAGGAGAATGAAGAAAATTTGATAATAAGAGTAAATTAGAAAGTTGCTTTAAATTGCATGCTCTATCATGAAAGAAAAAAATCTGAGTTTAGTGTCCATTTAAGTACAGTTGGGTTCAACAGCAGATCACCATATGAGCAGTTTATAATTCTATTTGAAATATTTTGGTTACCGCTTTGGTGCCAGTTACCTACAATGTGTGGGTAAACTAGTAAGTAATGTATATTCCTTGCCACCTGCACATGAGTGATATTATGTTTGCTTTGGCTGGAGCGATATGACACCTACGGCCTTTAGTCATATTGGTTTGGGAAGGGTGACTGGTACGTGCTGAGATATTTGGCGGATATGCGTCAGAAAACCTCTGATAAACGTAAGATACTGTTTCCTTATCACAGGGGCTGAGCGCTTACATTCCTGGACAGAACACACACATATGTTCCAGATCAAATATTATCCTTGGATCTGCTAGTGGTGGTGTTTGGGTTTTGCTTTATTGCACACTAAACAGTCAAATCACTTAGGTAGGTACACTCAACTGTTGTATTGTAGCCTATTCCCTAATAATACAAAGCAGAACCCCAGAATTTAAGGAGTTAAACTGAAAATATGTTCTTAAATAGATGTAATTACAGCAAAATATACACACAAAACACACATATGTACACAAAATATTTAGCCTCAAAACAAACACACATACATCCATACATCACACACATTTATACAGACATATACACAAAACACACAAACGTAAAACAGCCACACATACAACACACAATACACACATATAAACGTACACACTGCACAAAAGATACAGAGCCACACATACAATACACCCACACTTTTTTAGACACATATTCATATACACAGCACAAAAGTACACACATTTAAAATACACACTCATACACACACTTACTCAGACACACATACATAAACACAACACAAAAGCACACACATATAAAAATACACACACATACACACACACTTACTGAGACACATATACATAAACACAGCACAAAAGCACACACACACACTTACTCAGACACACATACATAAACACAGCACAAAAGCATACACATATAAAAATACACACACATACACACACTTATCTAGACACACATACATAAACACAGCACAAAAGCACACACATATAAAAATACACACACACACACTTACTCAGACACACATACATAAACACAGCACAAAAGCACACACATATAAAAATACACACACACACTTTCTCAGACACACATACATAAACACAGCACAAAAGCACACGCATATAAAAATACACACGCATACACACACTTAATCAATCACACGTACATAAATACAGCACAAAAACACACATATAAAAATACACACGCATACACACACTTACTCAGACACATATTCATAAACAGCCCAAAAGCACACACATAAAAATACACATGCATACACACACACTCAGACACACATACATAAACACAGCGCAAAAGAAGACATATATAAAAATACACACGCATACACACATACACACACACACTCAGACACACATACATAAACACAGCACAAAAGCACACACATATATAAATACACATGCATACACACATACATAAACACAGCACAAAAGCACACACATATAAAAATACACACGCATACACACATACACACACACACTCAGACACACATACATAAACAAAGCACACAAACACACACATATATATATATATAGATTGTATATACATACATAGACATATACATATGTGCAGAAAATCACACATACACAAGCATAGGTTTTACCTACTAACTCTGCAGCTTGGAGATTTAAAGGGACATGAAACCCAAACAATTTCTTTCATGTTTCAGATTGAACATACAGTTTTAAACAACATTCCAATTTCCTTCCATTATCTAATTTGCTTGATTCTTTAGATATCCTTTGTCGAAGAAATAGCAATGCACATGGGTGAGCCAATCAGAAAAGGCATCTGCAGCTACTGAGTCTATTTAGATACGCTTTTCAACAAAGGATATGAAGATTATGAAGCAAAATAGATAATAGAAGTAAATTGGAAAGTTATTTAAAATTGCTCTTTCTAAATCATGAAAGAAAACAATTGGGTTTCATATCCCTTTAAGGGGACATTAGACAATGAAATAGCAATAAATGTAATATGCTAGAGAACATGTTGGCAATAGGCTGCACCACCCAAGCAGAAAACTTGGGGGGGGGGGGGAGAAAAGAAAGAGAGCAGAATGTCTATGGAGGTGCCAGTTTGGATGCCACATAGGAGCAAGTTTAAGTTTTCTAGGCTCTAATTAACTGTTTAATAGAAACTTGTTCCATCAGTTGCTGGTAATTTTATTGTTCCTTTTAGTTTGGTCAGGTAATTGTGTTATATTCTCAGCCAGTTAGGAACCCACGGCCTAAGCTTTACTTGATCTGCTCTCATGTTGTGTTTATGTGATTTCTCACAACTTTATTCAGCTGACACAGCTCTTGTCTGTCGTCCTTGTCACATACATTGGGGCATATTTATCAAGCTCCGAATGGAGCAGTTATGAAGCAGCGGTCACAAAGACCGCTGCCCCATAACCTCAGAGCAGACGGACAGACATCGCCGGAAATCAACCCGATCGAGTACGATCGGGTTGATTGACACCCCCCTGCTGGCGGCCTATTGGCCGCGAGTCTGCAGGGGGCGGCGTTGCACCAGCAGCTCTTGTGAGCTGCTGGTGCAATGCTGAATACAACAAGCGTATTGCTCTCCGTATTCAGCGAGGTCTGTCGGACCTGATCCGCACTGTCGGATCAGGTCCGATAGACCTTGATAAATAGAGGCCATTGTCTTCACTTGCATACAAAGAACAGTAATAAAACAGGAAACCACATTTTTTGTTTCTGTAGAGTTTATTAACATAATGTAATAAAAGCATATGGTGTTATACAGAGAGCCCTGCACAGCCTTATACAGAAAGCCTAGCACAATACAGAGAGCCCTGCACAGAGTTATAGAGAAAGCCTAGCACAATACACAGAGCCCTGCACAGCCTTATAGAGAGTGCCTATATACAGGGAGCCTAGCAAGCCCAGCCATATACTGAGAGCCCTGCACAGCCTTATTCAGAGAGCCTTGTATGGCTTTATACAGAGTGAATATCACAGCCTTATACAGAGAGCCATGCACAGCCTTATACAGAAAGCCTATCACAATACAGAGAGCCCTGCACAGCCTTATTATAGAGAGTGCCTATATACAGGGAGCCTAGCAAGCCTAGCCATATACATAGAGCCCTGCACAGCCGTATACAGAGAGCCTTGAATGGCCTTATACAGAAAGCTCTGCACAGCCCTATACAGAGACCCTAGCATAGCCTTGTACAGAGAGTCTAAACCCAGCCTTATACAGGGAGCCTAAGCACAACCTTATACAGGGAGCCTAAGCACAGCCTTATATAGAGAACTGTACCCATCTCCTGGTTTCCCTGGTGAAAGCTGCTCTGGTTGGGAGGGAGATGACGGATGTTTGTTTTCATTATGGGACCCTGAAGTCACAGGGGACAGTGCTCACATGACAATATGACCACAGCGAGGTAGTTACTGCGTCACATAAACCTCATCACTGAGCATCAGGAGAAATCCCACTGGATTTTGTTACACGTTTGTATTGTTATATTTTCCTCTTTATTTTTCTGTTTAATAAAAATTACACTGAAAATAAAGATATTAGTACAATAAATTTACAGTTGCAATAACTAAAGGGACAATCTACTTGAACTGTTTTATTGTTTAAAATGATAGATAATCCCTTTATTACCCATTCCCCAGTTTTGAATAACCAAATAGGTTATATTAATATACTTTTTACCTCTGTGATTACCTTGTATCTGAGCCTCTGCAGACTGCTCCCTTATCTCAGTTATATTAATATACTTTTTACCTCTGTGATTACCTTGTATCTAAGCCTCTGCAGACTGCCCCTTATCTGTTATATTAATATACTTTTTACCTCTGTGATTACTTTGTATCTAAGCCTCTGCAGACTGCCCCTTATCTTTTATATTAATATACTTTTTACCTCTGTGATTATCCTGTATCTAAGCCTCTGCAGACTGCTCCTTATCTCAGTTATATTAATATACTTTTAACCTCTGTGATTACCTTGTATCTAAGCCTCTGCAGATTGCGCCTTATCTCAGTGCTTTTGACGGACTTGTATTTTAGCCAATCTGTGCCCTATCATAAGTAGGGATAGGCATGGACCAAGGGCTGTGGCGGACATTTTCCAAAGTACAGATATTTGGACAAGCCCAGCAGCTCAGTAGAAGACAAAGGACACCGTTTACAAACATCCGGCTAGATTACGAGTTTTGCGTTATGAGTGAAATAGCAGCGTTATGGCTCTTTTTCACTACCGCTGGTATTACGGGTTTTGCAGGTATAGGTGTACCGCATACTTTTTTGGCCGTAACGCAACGTAACTACCGCAGCTTTCAAAAAGTAATTTTTCAATGGGACTTCCACAGCGTCGGTATTATGAGTTTGCCTGTCCGGCCAAAAAGTGGTACAGCCTATACCGTCAAGATCCATACCGTAAACTAAAAGTCAGTAGTTATGGGTTTTATGCTACAAAGCCGTAACATAAAACTCATAACTAAAGTGCTAAAAAGTACACTAACACCCATAAACTACCTATTAACCCCTAAACCGAGGCCCTCCCGCATCGCAAACACTAAAATAAATTTATTAACCCCTAATCTGCTGCTCCCGACATCGCTGCCACTATAATAAACATATTAACCCCTAAACCGCCGCACTCCCGCATCGCAAACACTAGTTAAATATTATTAAACCCTAATCTGCTGTCCCTAACATCGCTTCAACCTACATTACTGTTATTAACCCCTAATCTCCTGCCCCCAAAATCGCTTCCACTATACTAAAGTTATTAACCCCTAAACCTAACCCTAAGTCTAACCCTAACCCTAACACCCACTAACTTTAACATAATTTAAATACATCTAAATAAAAATTACAATTAATACCTAAATTATTCCTATTTAAAACTAAATACTTACCTGTAAAATAAACCCTAAGCTAGCTACAATATAACTAATAGTGACAGGAAAGTTTGTATTTATTTAACTAGCTAGACTAGTTAGTAAATAGTTATTAACTATTTACTCACAGAAGACAGGGGTATCCGGAAGACGGCTAACACCATCGGTCCGTGCACACCAAAAAATATGTAAAGGGCTGTGATACAGGGATACTTGGAGTGCCGTAGCTATGTAGCTGATCAGGCTAAAATACATATGGACGAAAAAAATGAAGGCAGGCACTCTTTGGTTAGGTGGAATAAAGTTAAAAGCATACCTTTATTGAACATGAAAATAACATCAGTGCAACCCAAACAGAGGGCAGACATAGGCTGTGACAGTCTAGACTCATAGTCTATGAGGAAGCGCTACTAGGGGGCGCGAAACGTGTCAGACTGTCACAGCCTATGTCTGCCCTCTGTTTGGGTTGCACTGATGTTATTTTCATGTTCAATAAAGGTATGCTTTTAACTTTATTCCACCTAACTAAAGAGTGCCTGCCTTCATTTTTTTTCGTCCATTAACTATTTACTAGCTACCTAGTTAAAATAAATACAAAGTTACCTGTAAATTAAAACCTAACCTGAGTTACACTAAAACCTAACCTTACACTAAAATTAAATAAATTACATTAATGAAATACAATTAACTAAATTACAAAAAAATAAACACTAAATTACACACACAAAAAGAAATTATCAAATATTTAAACTAATTACACCTAATCTAATAGCCCTATCAATTTAAAAAAGCCCCCCAAAATATAAAAAACCCTAGCCTAAACTAAACTGCCAATGAACCTTAAAAGGGCCTTTTTGCGGGGCATTGCCCCAAAGAAATCAGCTCTTTTACCTGTAAAAAAAATACAAACAACCCCCCAACAGTAAAACCCACCACCCACACAACCAAACCCCCCAAATAAAATCCTATCTAAAAAACCTAAGCTCCCCATTGCCCTGAAAAGGGCATTTCGATGGGCATTGCCCTTAAAAGGACATTTAGCTCTTTTTCAGCTTAAACCCTAAGCTAAAAATAAAACCCACCCAATAAACCCTTTAAGAAACCTAACACTAACCCCCGAAGATCCACTTACAGTTTTTGAAGACGGACATCCATCCTCAACGAAGCCGGAAGAAGTCTTCATCCAAGCGGCAAGAAGTCCTCAATGAAGCCGGGAGAAGTCTTCATCCAATCGGCGAAAAGAGGTCCTCCAGACGGGCAGAAGTCTTCATCCAGACGGCATCTTCTATCTTCATCCTTCCGGCGCGGAGCATCCTCTTCTTCTGACGGCTCTTCAAGAATGAAGGTTCCGGTAGTGTGGTTCTATCTGGGAGTTCCGGAGGAGGAGCCTGCATTCAGGTTGTGCAACGCAAGCACCTGTGCCCTGCAGGTAACCTATTGGCGGTGATTCATCGCGCGCCACGGCCCTCTGCAACTGAGGGGAAGACACCTGCATCTGGCTCGAACTGTATACCGAGCCCTGAGGGATTCCCGCAGCGCCTATCACCTGCGCTGTCTTAACACACCTTATCTCAGAAGCCCCACGCAGGACACCGCGTGCAGGAGCTACACTGAGCCCCACCATCTCTAGCGGCAGTCCCTCCTCTCCCACCGAAGCTGCGTGAGAGGGGGTAGATAGCCCAAAGATACCCGTCGACTTAGAGGACATCAAGCAACTCTCTTCACCCCTCCCCCCCCACCGGTGCTGCGCGGGGGGAGAGCAAACCAGAAACAAACACAGCACGGTCTGTTTGCAGTACAGGAGTGTCCCCGTTCGCCCGCTCGCCTTGCGGTTGGGTCCGGCAGGGCCGGCGGGCCTGGCGGGTCCGCAGGTATCTGTCTCCTTACCAGCTTACTGCCCAGGATCCCTCCTCCACTACCACTACACCTTATCAGAATCTGGGGCTTTGGAGGAAAGGGAGCAGAACCGCTACTGTCTCTTGCCCCTTTGGATGAAGAGCCGGCCACCTGTGATCAACGCTCACAAGCACACAAGAGCTAACGGCTATCATTGCAGGTGGTATCCTTGAAGAGGGGTGAGTGCAGAACAGTTATAAGCCTGCTCTCTTATCTCATTCTATATATATGCACCTTGTGAGCGAGTCTGACTGTAAAGGCATCTAAAGGATTGATGACTTTTCTGTGTTTCCCTGTTAGCAGCTAACACTAAGCTAAAAAGGCAAAAACTGGATGGAACTACAAACAGGCACAAACTGTGGCCCCAGTTACCTGGTCATATTTCTTCAACTTGCAGGTGATCTCAAGGGGGTATTTTTGAAAAACTCCCCTTTAAAATAACTCTGCTTGAGCCAAGGCCTGTTTTTACTGGGTTTCAGTATCCGAAGGTTTGGATTCTTTTGAAAGATTTTTTTCTGCCCCAAAGTTAAAGCTATTCCCCTAAAAAAAGGTGATCTGGGTCTTTGTAGCACTATCTGCAAATTTATGAGGAACATTATTCTGTAAAAATAACTGGACAAGTTTTTTTGGACACGGCCCAGGGAGGGCTAATCCTCTTAAATTTTTATTCCTTAAGACACAATGATAACATGATATAGCTTTGCTAAGATAAGCATGTTCTTAAGCTATTGTTTCTTTGTTTTGTTTTTCTTTGCTTGAATTATTTAATATTGGAGTACAGGCGTTGTGTTCTGATATATTGATTCAGTTAATAGCCCTGAAACACGAACAGTTAAAACTATACTGAAAGTATATAAGTATATAACTCTCCTATTCTCTTTATCTTTGCTCTCATACATGTATTCTGAGGTTGATCATTATGTCTCAAATTGAGGGTGATTATTAATTCACGTTTTTTTCTAAATAACAAACACTCTTATATGTCTTAGAAGGTCAGTGCCATCCTTAGGGTTAAAACTAATATAGGCAAAGCTAATATTATCTTGTGCACACTGTACTCTACCTGAGATATTTTAGCTTAGAAGGTTCCCATTGGGGAAAACCTTAATAGTCCAAAAGGTGCGGTTAATCCCTAGAGGGCTCTGCTCTAGCTTAAACGTAGTAATCTTATAATTTATTTTCTGGGAGAGAATAACCCTGGTCGGCCTAGATCACTCTTTTTCTTCACACCTACTACTAGAACACTTCTTTATTTTTTTTTTGGACCCTTCACTTTTTTCTTCACCTCCTTCCCCCCCCCTTTTTTTTTTTTTTTTTTTCTCTTCACTTAGACACTTATCCACCTGAATTCACTGCGTTATTATCACCTTAAGTCACAGCACACTTTTTCTCCCTCACAGGAGCGAGGGAGGGAGACGGAGGAAGGGGGGGATTGACCATTTGGTTCTCTCTCTCCCTCTCCCCCGTTCTGCCCCCCCTCCTCCCCCTTTTTTCTTTTTTTTCCCCCTTCCACTCACTCCTCACTTTAGTCCTTAGCCGCACTTATTTATGGATAGATTTTTAAATCCACTAACCACTCACAAAAGCACTCCACCGGCCATGGCTTCCAGAGCCAAGGATAGGAAGAACAAAGCCCCGTTAGAAACCTCGGTTGAACTGCACCCTGAACCTAGTTCTACCAGAGGGTTCAGTATGGGCACAGACTCGCAAGGGCTAGTGAATAGTATCTTGGAAGCTCTAAACCCAAAATTTGAATCACTTCGGATAGAAATAAAACAAGATCTTAACTTGCTCGCTAATGAGGTTAAACAATTTACGATGAGAATCGAAGAAGCGGAGCAAAGAGTCTCTGACCTCGAAGATCTCACATCAGTTCAAAGCACTAAAATACAGGCAAATACTAGCTCTATCAGGGAATTACAGAACAAGATCGAAGATCTAGAAAATCGATCAAGAAGGAATAATGTCAGGATAATAGGGGTCCCTGAAACTTCAGATTATTTAGATCTTCAGAAATTTGCAGCTGAAACTCTCCCTAAGCTATTAAACTTCCCACAAGAGTTGCTACCCCTGGTAATAGAGAGAGCCCATAGACTAGGGAGAATAAGGGACGTAGAAGGAAACAAAGCTAGGCCCAGACCTATAATTGTACGATATTTGAGCTATCAAGATAAGCTCAGAATCATGCAATTATCACGTAAGAATTTGCCTGTGCTTCTGGACGGGACTAAAATATCAATCTTTCAAGACTTCGCATATGCTACCTCTCTGAAAAGAAGAGAACTCACCCCAATATGCGGCAGACTAATTAAAGAAGGCATTTCTGCTACTGTATT
Organism: Bombina bombina; assembly: GCF_027579735.1. Taxonomy (NCBI): domain Eukaryota; kingdom Metazoa; phylum Chordata; class Amphibia; order Anura; family Bombinatoridae; genus Bombina; species Bombina bombina. The sequence continues at coordinate 261,863,851 of NC_069505.1, read as the reverse complement.
ATACCCGGCCAAACTTAAAATAGAATTTCAGGGCCACATATATTTTTATGAGACCGCTGCGGAGGCAGAGAAGTTTCTTATGGAAAAAGTTGTTAAATAGGATAACAGGTTTATTAGTAGTCTAAAAAGTACACTTACTCATATCTCTGATAAACAAAAATGATTGGTTCTGTTTTTTTCTCTTTTTCTGTATTAATTCTTAAGGAGAACTACCTTTCTGGGGACGAGGATGGGGAGGCAATACATTTATTTTTTCTTTTAAGAGGGAGAGGGAGAGATAGGAGAGAGGAGGGAAAATTTCCCCCCTTCTCTTGTTTCCCCCTTTTTCTTTTCTCTTCCTTTTTTTTTTTTTTTTTTTTTTCTCTCTCTCTTCTTCTCTCTCCTTCAAATCCATCATGTTATTATTTGTTTACATGTTAATTATTTTTTCCTATCCTCAATTCTTCTTTTTAAGCGATGTCTAAAAGAGGTAAATTTATTTTAACGTCCTGGAATGTTGGGGGTATCTCCTCCCCAATAAAGCGCAAGGCTATAGTTTCGCAGCTGAGGAAACATAATACCGATATATCTTTCATACAAGAGACTCATCTCAATGCAGATGAATCGATTAAACTAAAAACCTCGTGGGTGAAAGAGGTATTCTATGTACCTAGCATTGGTAGGAAGCGGGGAGTGGCTATTTTATTGGGGAAGAGACTATCCTACGAAATATTAGCGAAATATCTTGACTCAAATAGTAGAATTTTAATTTTAAAGATCAAGCTGGCAAATTCTGTCTATATACTCTGTAATATCTATGCCCCCAACAACTTTGATTCTAAATTTTGGGACTCGGTCCAAACTAATATTTTACAAATGGGGGAAGGGATTGTCATTTTAGCAGGGGACTTCAATATGGTACCTCGAATACCCATTGACAGGCATAGGGGGAAAAAAAATACCTGTTTGCAATCTAAGAGAGATAAGCTAGAGGCCAGAATGTTTAGAACCTTAGAGAGTAACTTGGCTCTTAAAGATTTATGGAGATTACAACATCCAGATCAAAGAGACTATACGTGCAAGGCCAGAAACGCCAACTCTCTCTCAAGAATAGATTTATTTCTAGTTAGTGATAAAGTTATAAAGATAGGCTCTACTACTAAGATTGCACAAATAACTATTTCAGACCATGCCCCAATCCTATTAGAGATCCCTATCTGTGGTAAAATGCACCCCTCACGGCGGTTTTTTTCCCCAAAATTTTTATCATGCAATTTAAAGTTTAAAAACTGGCTAATGAATAAAATGAATGAATTTTTCTCTTTAAATTTGGGCTCAGTCAATAATCCAATTTCTTTATGGGAAGCGGGTAAAGCCGTAATGAGGGGGGAGATTATTGCATATATGGTCAAACTAAAAAAGAAAACCAATCTTAGACAAAATCAAGCATTCAAAGCCTTGACTAATTCTTATAACAGATATTTATCCCATCCCACCCCTCTGAATTGGAGACAATATTCTAATGCCAAGAGAGAGAGAGATACCTTACTGATCCACAATACGGTCCAAGCCGACTTAAGATCTAAAGCAAAGTTCTATCGCCATGGGGACAAGGCCGGTAAATTCTTGGCTAGTCTATATAAGAATGTACAAGGGAATTCTTCAATTGACTCATTGCTAGAATCTGACTCTTTGATCACGGATTCGAAAGAAATATTAGAAATTTTCTCAGATTACTATAAAGGAATTTATTCCTTTAGGGGATCTGATATGGTAGCTTCAAGAGGTTTCTGGGAAGGCCTGGACCACCCAGTTCTTACGGAAGAGGCAGTAAATAAAATTAACACCCCTATATCGGATCAAGAGATCCTTCAAACCATTAAGGAACTTCGATCAGACAAAGCTCCTGGGCCGGACTCATTGCCCAATGAGTTTTATAAGTTACTGGCATCGACTGTTACTCCACACTTAAAAACACTCTTTAATTACTTCTACATAGAAAGGAACCCTATTCCTATATCCTTCTCTGCCTCTACGACCTCACTGATCTTAAAGCAAGGTAAAAATCCTCTAAAAAAGGAGGCTTATCGGCCCATAGCATTATTAAACTCTGATTACAAGCTATTGACCTCGATCCTAGCTAAAAGACTACAGAGTGAGATTGGGCCTCTCATTAATGAGGACCAGGCGGGGTTTCTAAACAAACGCAACTTAACAGCTAAAATCAGAGAAATCTTTCTGATCCTTGACTATTTTAATAACTCTGTGGAAACACCATCTCAAGATCAAGTGGATCTGGCGGTAGTAGCCTTAGACGCAGAGAAGGCGTTTGACTCAGTACATCATCGGCATATTTTGTCTTCCTTGCTATCCTTTGGTTTTAAGGATAACTTTGTACATTTTATTAAAAATCTCTGTGAAAACTCTTCAACCAAGCTCTCTATTAATCAGCTAGAATCTGGTCCAATTAAACTTCAAAGGGGCACCAGACAAGGCTGCCCCTTATCTCCTTTGCTCTTTGACCTAGCCATTGAGCCTCTTGCTCTTAAAATAAGAAAAGATCTCCAAGGTATTAAGATAGGGTCAGTGGAACAAAAAATTGCTCTGTATGCCGATGATGTATTGGTCTACGTCTCAAATACCAGATCCAATATCCCCAAATTACTTTCGATTACAAATTCTTTTGGAGCCTTCACGGGTTATAAAATTAATCTGACCAAATCAGAATTAATGTGGATTAGGAAAAGTGAGACGTCTATGACTGACTTACCTTTCAATGAGGTTAGATCTCACTTCAGATATTTAGGCATTAATGTTTCCCCCAATCCACGAGAGTGGTATGATCTTAATATCTCTCCAGTCCTATTTAAGGTAAAGGAGTATATGAGGAACTGGCAAAATTTCCCCCTCTCATTGACGGGTCGAATTGCTCTTTTCAAGATGGTCCTTCTTCCCAAGATCCTCTTCCCTTTACAAAATGTACCAGTAATCTTGAAAACTAAAGACTGGAAGAGCCTGTGTAAGGCCCTTCGGTACTTCCTATGGAGATGCAAAAGGCCCCGAATTTCGATCTCTAGATTGCATCTACCCAGGAGATATGGTGGCATGGCTTTACCAGACCTCAGTAGTTACAGCTTGGTCTTCTTAGCTCGAACTGTGATAGACTGGCTATTAAATAAGAATTATTTCACGAATAACACTCTTGAAATGAACATATTATATCCGTATAAGCCTACAGCGTTAATCCACTGCCCATTACACCTGATTCCTAAGGAAGTGAAATGCCTTAGTTCTATATATACAATTTTACAAGCTTGGAGAAAATTAGGACATAAATTAGACATAGACCTATCTATTCCGAGATTTCAAGGATTATGTGGCAACCCGGAATTTCAAAGAGGTACCCAATCGCAGGTCTTCCAGAGATGGAATAGCCTCGGATTGACTTATCTCACACAATTTATAAATCAGGAGGCCTGCCTAATTAAAACTTTTGAGACCTTAAAACAGGAATTCGAACTAAGCAACAAAGACTTCTTTGCGTACCTACAGGCTAGGCATTATCTTTTCTCGCTTATTAGTAAATATGGCTGGTCCTGGTCTTGGGGGAAACTAGATAACTGGCCTATTCTGGTTAAAAATAACCTATTCTCCATCTCAACTTGGTACAATTTGCTGGTCAGCCAGAAAGGTGAATCTAATCTGGAGTATATAACGCAAAAATGGAATTTACTATCGCAAGATCTAGACATAGACCCCAACCAGGTTGAAAAGTCTATAGCTATAATAACACAAACTACCTTGTCTGCTAGCTGGAGGGAATCACATATCAAGCTATTGTATAGAACTTATTATACCCCGCTCAAAGGATTTAAATGGCATAACTTCAATTTTAATATGTGTCCAAAATGTTCCCTTCCAGCGGCGGACCTAGTTCATATGATATGGACCTGTCCCCGATTAATGCAGTTTTGGAGGAAATTAGAATTTTGGCTTGCTAGGGTGCTGAAAATTTCGCCTTTCTCTCTCTCCTTGGCAGAAGTAATTTTTTTTGTTGAACCCCCGTCCACTCATAACTCTAAAAAAATATTAAATATGACAATTCTGGCTGCAAGGAATTTAATTTTTAATAAATGGCGAAACACTTCAATCCCGAGTATATCAGAAGTTAAAAACTACATGAAAAAGCAATGTCTCATCGAGCAGCTGGACATAACTCTGGCTTCCGAAAGAGACATAACTCTCTTTTTTCAGAAATGGTCTAGATTCATCAAAATCTTCCCTCAGAAAGAAATAGATAATTTAATATACCCCCTTAGAAATACAGAGACAGTCTTATTAGGATGTTGGTAAGAAAGGCTTTCCCCCTTTTCTTTTTTCCCCTTTTTTTTTTTTTCTCCCTTTTTTTTTTTTCTCTTTCTTTTTTTTTTTCTTTTTTTTTTTTTTTTCCTCTGTCTCTCTCTCCCCCTCTCTCTCTCCCTCTTTCTCTCTCTCGCTTTCCCTCTGTGCCGCCCCCCCCATCCCCCCTCTTCCCGCAGAGGTCGGATAGATAACGGTTAAACTGAAACTTGGTTTAAAAAAGTATGTGCCCTTAACTATCTATGTGTTAATAGGAGACCTCCTCTCTTTCTTATTTTTTGTATTTCTCCTGAGAATTGTTGATTATTGTTTATGTTGCAAACTCAAAACTGAATAAAAATTAGTATAAAAGAGGAAAAAGATTGGAGGTAACAGATAAGACATCCGGATAGAGAGGAATTGTAACATTCTATCTGACACAGAAAGTTCAAGTTGTTTAGAACTGTATTTTTTCAGTTATGTCTGATTGGATAAGATTTTGTTGTGTTAAACTTCATACGGCTGGTATGTATTGTATCTCTGAATTTTTGTTCATAATTTTACCTCCAATAAAAAATACATTTAAAAAAAAAAAAAAAAAAAAAAGAATGAAGGTTCCTTTAAGGGAATTCTATCAGCCAATCGGAATTAAAGGTGAAAAATCCCTATTGGCTGATGCAATCAGCCAATAGGATTGAGCTTCAATCCTATTGGCTGATCCAATCAGCCAATAGGATTGAGCTTGCATTCTATTGGCGGATTGCATCAGCCAATAGGAATTTTTACCTTTAATTCCGATTGGCTGATAGAATTCTATCAGCCAATCAGAATTCAAGGGACGCCATCTTGGATGACGTCCCTTAAAGGAACCTTCATTCTTGAAGAGCCGTTGAAAGAAGAGGATGCTCCGCGCCAGATGTCTTGAAGATGGAGCCACTCCGCGTCGGAAGGATGAAGATAGAAGATGACGTCTGGATGAAGACTTCTGCCCGTCTGGAGGACCACTTCTTGCTGCTTGGATGAAGACTTCTCCCGGATTCGTTGAGGACTTCTTGCCGCTTGGATGAAGACTTCTCCTGGCTTCGTTGAGGATGGATGTCCGGTCTTCAAAAACTGTAAGTGGATCTTCGGGGGTTAGTGTTAGTTTTTTTTTTAAGGGTTTTTTGGGTGGGTTTTATTTTTAGCTTAGGGTTTGGGCTGAAAAAGAGCTAAATGCCCTTTTAAGGGCAATGCCCATCTAAATGCCCTTTTCAGGGCAATGGGGAGCTTAGGTTTTTTAGATAGGATTTTATTTGGGGGGGTTTGGTTGTGTGGGTGGTAGGTTTTACTGTTGGGAGGTTGTTTGTATTTTTTTTTACAGGTAAAAGAGCTGATTTCTTTGGGGTAATGCCCCACAAAAGGCCCTTTTAAGGGCCATTGGCAGTTTAATTTAGGCTAGGGTTTTTTTTATTTGGGGAGGGCTTTTTTATTTTGATAGGGAATAGGGATACTAGATTAGGTGTAATTAGTTTAAATATTTGACAATTTCTTTTTTATTTTGTGTAATTTAGTGTTTTTGGTTTTTTTTTGTAATTTAGTTAAAGGGACAGTCTACCATAGAATTGTTATTGTTTTAAAAGATAGATAATCCCTTTATTACCCATTCCCCAGTTTTGCATAACCAACACAGTTATATTAATATACTTTTTACCTCTGTGATTACCTTGTATCTAGGAACCTTCTTCCGGCCCCCTGATCACATGACTGTGACTGTTTATTATCTATTGACTTAAATTTAGCATTGTTTTGTGCTAAATCTTAAATAACCCCCTGTGCCTGAACACAGTGTTATCTATATGGCCCACGTGTACTTTCTGTCTCTTTGTGTTGAAAAGAGATTTAAAAAGCATGTGATAAGAGGCAGCTCTCAAAGGCTTAGAAATTAGCTTATGAGCCTACCTATGTTTAGTTTAAACTAAGAATACCAAGAGAGAAAAGCAAATTTTATGATAAAAGTAAATTGGAAAGTTAATTAAAATTAAAAGACCTATCTGAATAATGAAAGTTTAGTTTATACTAGACTGTCCCTTTAATTGTATTTAATTAATGTAATTTATTTAATTTTAGTGTAAGGTTGTTAGTGTAACTCAGGTTAGGTTTTATTTTACAGGTAACTTTGTATTTATTTTAACTAAGTAGCTAGTAAATAGTTAATAATTATTTACTAACTAGTCTACCTAGTTAAAATAAATACAAACTTAGCTGTGAAACAAAAATAAAACCTAAGATAGCTACAATGTAACTATTCGTTATATTGTAGCTAGCTTAGGGTTTATTTTATAGGTAAGTATTTAGTTTTAAATAGGAATTATTTACGCATTAATTGTAATTTTTATTTATATTTATTTTAATTATGTTAAAGTTAGGGGGTGTTAAGGTTAGGGTTACATTAGAGTTAGGTTTAGACTTAGGGTTAGGATTAGGGGTTAATAACTTTAGTATAGTGGCGGCGACGTTGGGGGTGGCAGATTAGGGGTTAATAAGTGTAGGTAGGAGGCGGAGGCGACAGATTAGGGGTTAATAAGTGTAATGTAGGTGGCGTCGACATTGGGTGCGGCATATTAGGGGTTAATAAGTGTAGGTAGGTGGTGGCGACGTTGGGGGCAGCAGATCAAGGGTTAATAAGTATAATGTAGGTGTCGGTGATGTCGGGGGCGGCAGATTAGGGGTGTTTAGACTCTGGGTTTATGTTAGGGTGTTAGGTGTAAACATAACTTTTCTTTCCCCATTGGAATCAATGGGGCAGTGTTACGGAGCTTTACGCTCCTTTATTGCAGGTGTTAGGCTTTTTTTTACCCGGCTCTCCCCATTGATCTCTATGGGGAAATTGTGCACGAGCAAGTAAAACCAGCTCAAAGCAGCACTGGTATTTGGGTGCGGTATGGAGCTCAATGGAGCTCAAACCTGTCATATTACCTGCTAACGCCGGGTTTTTGCAAACCTGTAATAGCAGCGCTATAGGGAGGTGAGCGGTGGAAATAACTTGCGAGTTAGCACTGAGCCGCTCATAATGCAAAACTCGTAATCTAGCTGATCCTCTTTTAGACCTTCATTTTGGGGGGGGGGGGCAGTAAAGTAAAAAAAAAAATAACTTTCATGATTCAGATAGAGCTTGGGATTTAAAGCAACATTCCAATTTACTTCTATCAATTTTGCTTTGTTCTCTGGCTATCCTTTGTTGAAGAGTAAGGCTAGATGGGCTAATAGAACCTTAGGAGTGTGCATGTTTCTTTAGCATTCCATGACAGAAATGTATAGCACTGATATAAACAATGTTGCAAACACTGCTGCCAGGGGGCTAAAGACACGTGCACGCTCCTAAGATTCTATTAGCATATCTTCTAGCCTTACTCTTCAACAAAGATATCAAGAGAACAAAGCAAATTTGCTAATAGGAGTAAATTAGAAAGTTGTTTAGAATTGTTCCTCTATCTGATCCGCTGAAGTTTAATTTTACCTTTACTGTCTGTTCCCATCTCCTTCCTTTGCCTCTCTCCATGTTCTGCACAGAGCATCAGACAAGTCTAAAAGGAACAACTTGCACATTCAGGGTAGTGGGCACCTTTGGCGTCTGGGGGTGCCAGGGTAATGAATGGGGGCTTAGCAACCCCAGCAGCCTCCTAGAATTGTCACCTATTGCAATACATTAAAAAATGCCTTCTAATGAAGCAGAGAAACATTTTTTTCAAGTCCCTTTACTAATATTCTGTAAAGCAGGTTCTACAATTTTTTTCCCCAAGACCCAGTGCCACAATACCCCATTGTGACCTTAATTTTATGCTTGGTCTGAAAAGTTCTGAAGTGATATAAAAGATAGCTGCAAATGTTGGCAAAGTGACTAAAATGTGTGCGTGCTTTATTCCTGATTGTAAAGTGCTGTAAAAGGTAATAACACACAATCATATAACACACTCATACAACACACACAGCACACTCTCATACAACACACATAATCATACAACACACACAGCACACTCTCATACAACACACATAATCATACAACACACACGCCACACACTCATACAACACACACAGCACACTCTCATACAACACACACACTCATACAACACACACAGCACACTCTCATACAACACACATAATCATACAACACACACAGCACACTCTCATACAACACACACACTCATACAACACACACAGCACACTCTCATACAACACACACACTCATACAACACACACAGCACACTCTCATACAACACACATAATCATACAACACACACAGCACACTCTCATACAACACACATAATCATACAACACACACGCCACACACTCATACAACACACACAGCACACTCTCATACAACACACACACTCATACAACACACACAGCACACTCTCATACAACACACACACTCATACAACACACACAGCACACTCTCATACAACACACACACTCATACAACACACACACTCATACAACACACACAGCACACTCTCATACAACACACACTCTCATACAACACACACACTCATACAACACACACAGCACACTCTCATACAACACACATAATCATACAACACACACAGCACACTCTCATACAACACACACACTCATACAACACACACAGCACACTCTCATACAACACACACACTCATACAACACACACAGCACACTCTCATACAACACACATAATCATACAACACACACAGCACACTCTCATACAACACACACACTCATACAACACACACAGCACACTCTCATACAACACACACACTCATACAACACACACAGCACACTCTCATACAACACACATAATCATACAACACACACAGCACACTCTCATACAACACACATAATCATACAACACACACGCCACACACTCATACAACACACACAGCACACTCTCATACAACACACACACTCATACAACACACACAGCACACTCTCATACAACACACACACTCATACAACACACACAGCACACTCTCATACAACACACACACTCATACAACACACACACTCATACAACACACACAGCACACTCTCATACAACACACACACTCATACAACACACACACTCATACAACACACACACTCATACAACACACACACTCATACAACACACACAGCACACTCTCATACAACACACACACTCATACAACACACACAGCACACTCTCATACAACACACACACTCATACAACACACACAGCACACTCTCATACAACACACATAATCATACAACACACACAGCACACTCTCATACAACACACATAATCATACAACACACACGCCACACACTCATACAACACACACAGCACACTCTCATACAACACACACACTCATACAACACACACAGCACACTCTCATACAACACACATAATCATACAACACACACGCCACACACTCATACAACACACACACCACACACTCATACAACACACACACCACACACTCATACAACACACACACCACACACTCATACAACACACACGCCACACACTCATACAACACACACAGCACACTCTCATACAACACACATAATCATACAACACACACAGCACACTCTCATACAACACACATAATCATACAACACACACAGCACACACTCATACAACACACACACTCATACAACACACACACCACACACTCATACAACACACACACTCATACAACACACACAGCACACTCTCATACAACACACATAATCATACAACACACACAGCACACTCTCATACAACACACATAATCATACAACACACACGCCACACACTCATACAACACACACAGCACACTCTCATACAACACACACACTCATACAACACACACAGCACACTCTCATACAACACACACACTCATACAACACACACAGCACACTCTCATACAACACACACACTCATACAACACACACACTCATACAACACACACAGCACACTCTCATACAACACACACACTCATACAACACACACACTCATACAACACACACACTCATACAACACACACACTCATACAACACACACAGCACACTCTCATACAACACACACACTCATACAACACACACAGCACACTCTCATACAACACACACACTCATACAACACACACAGCACACTCTCATACAACACACATAATCATACAACACACACAGCACACTCTCATACAACACACATAATCATACAACACACACGCCACACACTCATACAACACACACAGCACACTCTCATACAACACACACACTCATACAACACACACAGCACACTCTCATACAACACACATAATCATACAACACACACGCCACACACTCATACAACACACACACCACACACTCATACAACACACACACCACACACTCATACAACACACACACCACACACTCATACAACACACACGCCACACACTCATACAACACACACACCACACACTCATACAACACACATAATCATACAACACACACACCACACACTCATACAACACACACACCACACACTCATACAACACACACACTCATACAACACACACAGCACACTCTCATACAACACACACACTCATACAACACACACAGCACACTCTCATACAACACACACACTCATACAACACACACAGCACACTCTCATACAACACACATAATCATACAACACACACAGCACACTCTCATACAACACACATAATCATACAACACACACAGCACACTCTCATACAACACACATAATCATACAACACACACGCCACACACTCATACAACACACACAGCACACTCTCATACAACACACACACTCATACAACACACACAGCACACTCTCATACAACACACATAATCATACAACACACACGCCACACACTCATACAACACACACACCACACACTCATACAACACACACACCACACACTCATACAACACACACACCACACACTCATACAACACACACGCCACACACTCATACAACACACACACCACACACTCATACAACACACACACCACACACTCATACAACACACACGCCACACACTCATACAACACACACACCACACACTCATACAACACACACACCACACACTCATACAACACACACAGCACACTCTCATACAACACACATAATCATACAACACACACACCACACACTCATACAACACACACACCACACACTCATACAACACACACACCACACACTCATACAACACACACAGCACACTCTCATACAACACACATAATCATACAACACACACACCACACACTCATACAACACACACACCACACACTCATACAACACACACACTCATACAACACACACAGCACACTCTCATACAACACACATAATCATACAACACACACACCACACACTCATACAACACACACACCACACACTCATACAACACACACACCACACACTCATACAACACACACAGCACACTCTCATACAACACACATAATCATACAACACACACGCCACACACTCATACAACACACACACCACACACTCATACAACACACACACCACACACTCATACAACACACACAGCACACTCTCATACAACACACATAATCATACAACACACACACCACACACTCATACAACACACACACCACACACTCATACAACACACACACTCATACAACACACACAGCACACTCTCATACAACACACATAATCATACAACACACACGCCACACACTCATACAACACACACACCACACACTCATACAACACACACACCACACACTCATACAACACACACAGCACACTCTCATACAACACACATAATCATACAACACACACGCCACACACTCATACAACACACACACCACACACTCATACAACACACACACCACACACTCATACAACACACACAGCACACTCTCATACAACACACATAATCATACAACACACACACCACACACTCATACAACACACACACCACACACTCATACAACACACACACCACACACTCATACAACACACACACCACACACTCTCATATAACCCATTAATACAACACACACGCCACACACCTATACAACAAACACACAACACACTCATACAACACACACAATCATTTAACACACTCATACAACACACACGCCACACACTCATACAACACACACACCACACACTCATACAACACACACACCACACACTCTCATATAACCCATTAATACAACACACACGCCACACACCTATACAACAAACACACAACACACTCATACAACACACACAATCATTTAACACACTCATACAACACACACAATCATTTAACACACTCATACAACACACACACCACACACTCATACAACACACACACCACACACTCTCATATAACCCATTAATACAACACACACGCCACACACCCATACAACAAACACACAACACACTCATACAACACACACAATCATTTAACACACTCATACAACACACACGCCACACACTCAAACAACACACACACTCATACAACACACACGCCACACACTCATACAACACTTACACACCACACACTCTCATATAACCCATTAATACAACACACAAGCCACACACCCATACAACACACACAATCATATAACACACTCATACATCACAAACGCCACACACTCATACAACACTTACACACCACACACTCTCATATAACCCACTCATACAACACACACGCCACACACTTATACAACAGACACGCCACACACTGATACAACACACACATCACACTCTCATACAACACACACACTCATACAACACACACACCACACACTCATACAACACACCCACTCGTACAACACACACGCCACACACTCATACAACACACACACTCATACAACCCACATGACGCACACTCATACAACATGCCACACACTGATACAACACACACGCCACACACTCATACAACACGCCACACACTCATACAACACACACGCCACACACTCATACAACACTCACGCCACACTCTCATACAACACACCACACACTCATACAACACATACGCCACACACTCATACAACGCACCACACACTCATACAACACACAAACTCATACAACACACACGCCACACACTCATACAACACACCACACACTCATACAACACACACACTCATACAACCCAAACACTCATACAACACACACACCACACACTCATACAACACACACGCCACACACTCATACAACACACACACTCATACAACCCACATATTCCTACAACACACATGCCACACACTCATACAACACACACACTCATACAACACACACGCCACACACTCATACAACACACACACTCACTCATACAACACACACACTCATACAACACACACACTCATACAACACACATGCCACACACTCATACAACACACACACTCACTCATACAACACACACACTCATACAACACACACACTCATACAACACACACACTCATACATCACACACTCATACAGCACACACGCCACATACTCATTCAACACACACACTCACTCATACAACACACACACTCATAGAACACACACACACTCATACAACACACACATTCATACAACACACACACCACACTCATACAACACACACACCACAAACAGACCATACACTCATACAACACACACACACTCATACAACACACACACTCACTCATACAACACACACACTCATACAACACACACACTCATACAACACACACACACACTCATACAACACTCACACTCATACAACACACACACACACTCATACAACACACACACACACACACACACTCATACAACACACACACACACTCATGCAACACACACACACCCTTATACAACACACACATTCATACAGCACACACGCCACACACACACACCACACACTCATACAACACACACTCATACAACACACACACACACTTATACAACACACACACACTCATACAACACACACACTCATACAACACACACACTCATACAACAAACACACTCACTCATACAACACACACTCATACAACACACACACCACACACTCTCATACAACAAACACACACACCACGCACACTCCCCTACAACACACACACCACACACTCTCCTACAACACACAGACACTCTCCTACAGCACACACGCTCTCCTACAACACACACACACTATCCTACAACACACACCCCAAACACTCTTCTACAACAGACACACAAACACTCTCCTACAACACACACACTCTCCTACAACACACACACCAAACACTCTTCTACAACACAGACACTCTCCTACAACAGACACACACCACACACATTCTCCTACAACAAACACACTCATACAACACACACTCTCCTACAACACACACACTCTCCTACAACACACACATACACTCTCCTACAACACACACACCAAACACTATCCTACAATGCACACACACACACACACACTCTCCTACAACACACACACCAAACACTCTTCTACAACACACACATTCTCCTACAACACACACACACCAAACACTCTTCTACAACACACACACTCTCCTACAACACACACACCACACACATTCTCCTACAACACACACACACCACGCACACTCTCCTACAACACACACACCACACACTCTCCTACAACACACAGACACTATCCTACAACACACACGCTCTCCTACAACGCACACACACACTCTCCTACAACACACACACCAAACACTCTCCTACAAAAGACAAACACACACACTCTCCTACAACACACATACTCTCCTACAACACACACACAAAACACTCTTCTACAACACACACACCACACACATTCTCCAACAACACACACACTCCTACAACACACACACCAAACACTCTTCTGCAACACACACACTCTCCTACAACATACACACACCACACACTCTCCTACAACACACACACACACTTTCCTACAACACACACACACCAAACACTCTCCTACAACACACACTCTCCTACAACACACACACACCAAACACTCTTCTACAATACACACAATCTCCTACAACACACACACACCACACACATTCTCCTACAATACACACACACACACACCATTCACACTCTCCTACAACATACATGCCACACACTCTCCTACAACACACACACACTCTCCTACAACACACATGCTTTCCTACAACACACACACATTCTCCTACAACACACACACCAAACACTCTCCTACAACACAAACACTCTCCTACGACGCACACACCAAACACTCTTCTACAACACACACACTCTCCTACAACACACACACACCACACACATTCTCCTACAACACACACACACTCATAAAATACACACACTCTCCTACAACACACACACATTTTCCAACAACACACACACCAAACACTCTCCTACAACACACACACACTCTCCTACAACACACACACCAAACACTCTTCTACAACACACACACTCTCCTACAACACACACACACAACATACTCTCCTACAACACACACACCACACATACTTATACAACACACACACCACACACACTCTCCAACAACACACACACACTCTTACAACACACACACCAAGCACTCTTCTGCAACACACACACACTCTCCTACAACATACACACACCACACACATTCTCCTACAACACACACACCACACACTCTCCTACAACACACACACTCTCCTACAACACACACACACACTTTCCTACAACACACACAGCAAACACTCTCCTACAACACACACTCTCCTACAACACACACACACCAAACACTCTTCTACAATATACACAATCTCCTATAACACACACACACCACACACATTCTCCTACAACACACACACACCACGCACACTCTCCTACAACACACATGCCACACACTCTCCTACAACACACACACACACTCTCTCCTACAACACACATGCTTTCCTACAACACACACACATTCTCCTACAACACACACACCAAACACTCTCCTACAACACAAACACACACATTCTCCTACGACGCACACACCAAACACTCTTCTACAACACACACACTCTCCTACAACACACACACCACACACATTTTCCTACAACACACACACACACTCTCCTACAACACACACACACTCTCCAACACACACACACACACACCACACACATTCTCCTACAACACACAAACCACACACTCTCCTACAACACACACACTATCCTATAACTAGGCTGACCATATTGCCGCTTTAAGAAGGAACACATATGAAAAATACATATGTGAGGGTTCTTATACAAAACCATTTCTTTAAACAGCCCTGAAAACAGCCCTGACATATGTATTTTTCATATGTGTCCCTTTTTAAAGCGGCAATATGGTCAGCCTACCTATAACACACATACTCTCCTACAACACACCACGCACATTCTCCTACAACACACACACACTACACACTCATACAACACACACACTCTCCTACAACACACACACCACACGCTCTCCTACAACACCTGAGACCTCATTTATTTGTATGTGTGTGTGAGAGAGTGTGTGTGTCAGAGAGAGAGAGAGAAAGAGTGAGTGTGTGTGTAGAGAGAGAGTGAGTGTGTGTGTGTGTGTGTGTGACACACACACACTCACTCTTGAGAGTTTATATATACTTGTATATACTTGTGTATATATATATATAATCTTTCTAAGTTGCACCTTATTCTATGATTACACTTAAATGTATATTAGAAGGGAGCATACTTCTTTCTCAAACATTACAGCATTCTCAACTAGGTGTAAAGAGGAAAAATAAGCTTTTTAATACTTCTTTTCCATTGAGATCTTAAAGTTTGCGAACAATGCAAGTGTCTTGTTAAATGTATTTGTATATGTAATATTTAGTGCTACCCCAGACATAGGCCTAGTTGGAGTTATGTTTTATTTTATATTTCAATATGTATCTCATGATCCAGATTGATACATTTCTAAACAACTTTACAATTTACGTCTATTATTTAATTTGCTTCCTTCTCTTGTTATCCTTAGCTGAAAGGTTTATCTAGGAAAGCTCAGGAGCAGCAAAGAACCTAGGTTCTAGCTGCTGATTGGTGGCTGCTTATATATACTGATGGTCATTGGCTCACCCATGTGTTCAGTTAGAAACCAGTAGTGCATTGCTGCTCCTTCAACAAATAATACCAAGAGAATGAAACAAATTTGATAATAGAAGTAAACTGGAAAGTTGTTTAAAATTGTACGTTTTACCTAAATCATGAAGTCCCTTTAAATCACTCTGCCTATCTCAAAAGCCACCAAACTCCCACAATTGCATCTAACTCAAGTGCCATTCTCTCTCTAGGCCAGTGATGGCTAAGTTTGGGCACCCCAGATGTTTTGGAACTTCATTTCCCATGATGCTTTGGCACTCTGCAGTCTAGATGAGCATCATGGGAAATGTAGTTCTGAAACATCAGGGGGTGCCAAGGTTACCCATCACTGCTCTAGGCGATCACAGGTAAGGAGCTCAGACGCTAACATTCATTTTTATAATTTAAGGCTGGGTTTCCATAGCAACAAACTTGTTATGGCGCTATTTTTAAAATATCTGGTCGGTTTAAAGCTTTAATTCAGCAATGCAACAGCAGCTCTTGTGAACTGCTGGTGCAATGTCGCCCCCTGCAGATTCGCGGCCAATTGGCCGCTAGCAGGGGGTATCAATCAACCCAATCATATTCGATCAGGTTGATTTCACGCGATCTCTGTCCGCCTCCTCAGAGCAGGCGGACAGGTTATGGAGCAGCGGTCTTTAGGCTCGCCAGAAACACAGAGCTTCAAGCTCCATATGGAACTTGATAGATGGGCCCCTATGTATCTACAGCCAGCTCTGATCAAGGGGTTAAAGCCACATACAGTTGGAGAGACAACTGTCCCCAGCACATTGTGCACCCTGTGTAACTGTTGTAATAATAAATACAAAGTGACAACTTGTGCTGATTTATGGCGCACAATGCTGAGGTTGTCCCAGTGTTTTGTTCTGGCAGAATCCTCTGTTATTCTCAGTTTCTTGTTAATGTTTTTCTCAGTAAACAAGATGCGAAACCAACAGAGCTTTAGTAAAGTTATTCATCTGCAATAACATCTGGGATTCATAGAAACACTCAGAACAAAGAATGTTGTTCAGACTGAGTAAGAGCAGAAGGTGGCACGGAGCCCACGGGTGACAATGAGACTACAGGGTCAATATACAGACATTGCCCAGCAATTCAACTGTGTCCTTCAGACTTTGTTCAGAAAAAAGAGCCTGATTCAGCAAAACCATGCCTGGAGCCAGCAGGGTAAGCCTGTAAATCGTGCAGGTGTCGGTAGGCTAATGTCACTAGTCTGTCAGTCAGTGACATCTAATAACAAGAAGTAACTGATCAACTGGAAACAAACATAGCTAAGTAGTTTTTCCTGTGGCACAGTGCCCAGCCAGGGTGCAGCCTCTTTTAAACATCCTTAGCTACATAAGGTCCCATCCTGAAAGATCATCTGTCCCCCCATATATGAGAGGTTTGTGCATCTCACACCAGACGTACATTTTGCCTTTATAAGCCTCATTAGTGAGGTGAAGATGTACCCCTGTAGGTCAGGGGGCCTGGGCACATAAGTATGCCATCTCTCACATGAGGGGTCACACATGGGTAGTCCTCACGATAAAATGATCCCAAATTGCTCATGACGTTTCTTCTTTGAGGATAAACCCTTGAAATGTGCCTGGTGGTGCACACTGTGTAATAGCAAAGCTCCTAACCCCTACGCATTTTGATGTAATGTCATTGGTTGGGAACTTTGTCCTGCTGTCCCTCATAACCTATTTGTAAACCTTCCTAGGAACCAACCTGCCAGTGTCCCTGAACTATTAGTCATCCATGACTGTCCAGCCAAGCCAAAAGACCACCAACTAATTCTGTCCCATGCCTCCGTCACATATCCTGCCTGTGCCAACCTCATCTCTGTGCTGACAAACAATGAAATCCCTTCATGGGATTATATTTCCTAATACCAGTAACAATATGTTTGCCCTTGGTATTTTCCTGTTTATATGATTGTATGACATTAATAAAGTCCCTGTGTTGTCTGAGACATAAAAACACAGCAGAGCATAAAGGACACACATCTGGCTGCCCACCTATATGTCCCCCTTAACTGTGAGTGTCATGCATGAGTCAATCTTACATAGTTGTGTGTTTATATGAGGGTCAGAGTCATCTACTTGTGAGTCACTGTCACTTATCCTCTGAGATCCTACATCACTAAAAAACATAAAACTGGTGGTAAAACTTGCTTCTATTATCTAATTTGCTTCAGTTTTTAGATATCCTTTGTTGAAGAAATAGCAATGCACATGGGTGAGCCAATCACATGAGACATCTATGTGCAGCCACCAATCAGCAGCTACTGAGCCTATCTAGATATGCTTTACAGCAAAGAATATCAAGAGAATGAAACAAATTAGATAATAGAAGTAAATTAGAAAGTTGTTTAAAATTGGATGCTCTTTCTAAATCATGAAATAAAAAACTTGGGTTTCATGTCCCTTAAATCACAATTTTTAAAATATTAGTGTCCTTAATTTACTGACCCCATCAAGGATTGAGATGTTTTACAGACAACTGTTATGCTATTGACAAAGGCCGTGTAGCACTGATATTTCACTGGGCTAAATAGTGATTAAAGGGACTGTCAACACCAGAATTTGTGTTGTTTTAAAAAAAAAAAAGGTAATCCCTTTATTACCCATTCCCCTGTTTTGCATAACCAACACAGTTATATTAATACACTTTTTACCTCTGTGATCACCTTGTATCTAAGCCTCAGCAAACTGCCCCCTTTTTTCAGTTCTTTTGACAGACTTGCATTTTAGCCAATCAGTGCTATATCCAGGGTAACTTCACGTGCATGAACTAATGCCCTCTAGTGGTCAAAATGCATTCAGATTAGAGGCAGTCTTCGATGTCTAAAAAATTAGCATATGAACCTACTAGGTTTAGCTTTCAACTTAGAATACCAAGAGAACAAAGCAAATTTTGTGATAAAAGTAAATTGGAAAGTTGTTTAAAATTACATACCCTATTTAAATCATGCAAGTTTTTTTTGGTCTTGACTGTCCCTTTAACCCCTTGAGTGCTATCGAGGGCTGTGAGCCGTCGCAGAGTTTCTCACTCAGGTGCTAACGACGGCTCAGAGCCGTCACTAGCACGCTCCCAGATTGAGGGAGATCTGGGGGCTCCCACCCGCTCCTACACCAGCGATCGTGCCTGTAGAGTGATGTCATGCGTAATGACGTGATGACGTCACCGCGCAACTTTATTTAAAAATGACAAAGGACAATATAGGGAAAGGGGGCATGCTGCCTAGAAGCCTGTATCTCAGGCATCTAAGCAGCTACAGACCCCCAAGACCCACCATTGGAAAGGTAATCGTCTAACCTTTCCAACGGTATAAGTCTTGGGGATCTGAAAAGAAAAGAAAAAAAAGTCAAAAAAAAATATTTTAAAAAATGTAAAATTTAAAAAAAACTCAAATGTGCTTAGCACCCAGGTGGGAAAGTGCTTAGCACTCAAAGGGTTAATATCATATGAATATCATCTCTCTTTAAGATACTGATGCAGGATAATGGTTTGCGTTGCTCTGTATACTAAATTATAATAATAAAAAGACAAAACTTCAAAATGTATATGTAGAATACAATGATGTTGATTTAAAGGGACTATTTTCACAAATCTGCATAGAGTACATGAATATTATGAGACCTAAGATGCTAGGGTTTGTTTCAGTACAAGAAGTCAGTTCCACAGCACCTTAAATAAAACGTCCTTTAGTCAACAATTTTGGACAGCATAATATGCATGCATGATTAAGGGATTACGCTCCCGAAACGTCTTATATTATGCTGTCCAAAATTGTTGAATAAAGGACATTTTATTTAAGGTGCTTTGGAACTGACTTCTTGTACTTCATATGTTGAGCTAGTGGTCGCTAGCTAATCCTACGTGCACCTGGCCAACTGGCCGCATCCTTGTTTGCTCGGTCAGCCCATTTTGTTTGTTTCAGTAGTACATTTATAATCGATATCTTTAAATCATAATATAGAATATTAATAATATTATATTATGTGTATGTAGCAAGTGCCCAGAGACTATTTTCCTTTTCTTGTTATTAGCTGCTTGTGCAAGTGGCCTACATGAGTCAATCTAATGTAACTAGGGTTGCCAGCTGTGCTCCATAAAAATACTGATATGAAACAATGTATCATCTGATCACATCAGTGTATCTGTGAGATTACTTGTACATATGAAACAATGATCACATGTCAGTGTATCTGTGACAATACTTGTACATATGAAACAATGTATCTGATCACGTGTCAGCGTATCTGTGATATTGCTTGTACATATGAAACATTATATCTGATCACATGTCAGTGTATGTGTGACATTACTTGTACATATGAAACAATGTCTCTGATCACATGTCAGCATATCTGTGACATTGTTTGTACATATGAAACAATGTATCTGATCACATGTCAGTGTATCTGTGAGATTACTTGTACATATGAAACAATGTATCATCTGATCACACGTCAGTGTATCTGTGACATTACATGTAAATATGAAAAAATGTCTTTGATCACATGTCAGTGTATCTGTGATATTACTTGTACATATGAAGCAATGTATCTGATCACATGTCAGTGTATGTGTGACATTACTTGTACATATGAAACAATGATCACATGTCAGTGTATCTGTGACAATACTTGTACATATGAAACAATGTATCTGATCAAATGTCAGTGTATCTGTGACATTACTTGTACATATAAAACAATGTATCATCAGATCACATGTCAGCGTATCTGTGACATTACTTGTACATATGAAACAATGTATCTGATCACATGTCAGTCTATCTGTGACATTGCTTGTACATATGAAACAATGTATCTGATCACGTGTCAGTGTATCTGTGACATTACTTTACATATGAAACAATGTATCTGATCACATATCAGTGTGTCTGTGACATTACTTGTACATATGAAACAATATATCTGATCACGTGTCAGTGTATCTGTGACATTACTTGTACATATGAAACAATATATCTGATCACGTGTCAGTGTATCTGTGACATAACTTGTAAGTATGAAACAATATATCTGATCACATGTCAGTGTATTTGTGACAATACTTGTACATATGAAACAATGTATCATCAGATCACATGTCAGCGTATCTGTGACATTACTTGTACATATGAAACAATGTATCTGATCACATGTCAGCATATCTGTGACATAACTTGTACATATGAAACAATATATCTGATCACGTGTCAGTGTATCTGTGACATTACTTGTACATATGAAACAATATATCTGATCACATGTCAGTGTATTTGTGACATTACTTGTACATATGAAACAATGTATCTGATTGCATGTCAGCGTATCTGTGACATTACTTGTACATATGAATCAATGTATCTGATCATATGTCAGCGTATCTGTGACATAACTTGTACATATGAAACAATGTAGCTGATCACATGTCAGCGTATCTGTGACATTACTTGTACATATGAAACAATGTATCTGATCACATGTCAGCATATCTGTGACATAACTTGTACATATGAAACAATATATCTGATCACGTGTCAGTGTATCTGTGACATAACTTGTAAGTATGAAACAATATATCTGATCACATGTCAGTGTATTTGTGACAATACTTGTACATATGAAACAATGTATCATCAGATCACATGTCAGTGTATCTGTGACAATACTTGTACATATGAAACAATGTATCATCAGATCACATGTCAGCGTATCTGTGACATTACTTGTACATATGAAACAATGTATCTGATCACATGTCAGCATATCTGTGACATAACTTGTACATATGAAACAATATATCTGATCACGTGTCAGTGTATCTGTGACATAACTTGTAAGTATGAAACAATATATCTGATCACATGTCAGTGTATTTGTGACAATACTTGTACATATGAAACAATGTATCATCAGATCACATGTCAGCGTATCTGTGACATTACTTGTACATATGAAACAATGTATCTGATCACATATCAGTGTGTCTGTGACACTACTTGTACATATGAAACAATGTATCTGATCACGTGTCAGTGTATCTGTGACATTACTTGTACATATGAAACAATGTATCTGATCACATGTCAGTGTATCTGTGACATAACTTGTACATATGAAACAATGTATCTGATCACATGTCAGTGTATCTGTGACATTACTTGTACATATGAAACAATGTATCATCAGATCACATGTCAGCGTATCTGTGACATTACTTGTACATATGAAACATTGTATCTGATCATATGTCTGTGTATCTGTGACATTACTTGTACATATGAAACATTGTATCTGATCATATGTCTGTGTATCTGTGACATTGCTTGTACATATGAAACAATGTATCATCAGATCACATGTCAGCGTATCTGTGACATTACTTGTACATATGAAACAATGTATCTGATCATATGTCAGTGTATCTGTGACATTGCTTGTACATATGAAACAATGTATCTGATCACATGTCAGTGTATCTGTGACATTACTTGTATATATGAAACAATGTATCTGATCACATGTCAGCGTATCTGTGACATTGCTTGTACATATGAAACAATGTATCTGATCACATGTCAGTGTATCTGTGACATTGCTTGTACATATGAAACAATGTATCTGATCACGCGTCAGTGTATCTGTGACATTACTTGTACATATGAAACAATGTATCTGATCACATGTCAGTGTATCTGTGACATTACTTGTATATATGAAACAATGTATCTGATCACATGTCAGTCTATCTGTGACATTACTTGTACATATGAAACAATGTATCTGATCACATGTCAGTGTATCTGTGACATTACTTGTATATATGAAACAATGTATCTGATCACATGTCAGTCTATCTGTGACATTACTTGTACATATGAAACAATGTATCTGATCACGTGTCAGTGTATCTGTGACATTACTTTACATATGAAACAATGTATCTGATCACATATCAGTGTGTCTGTGACATTACTTGTACATATGAAACAATGTATCTGATCATATGTCAGCGTATCTGTGACATAACTTGTACATATGAAACAATGTAGCTGATCACATGTCAGCATATCTGTGACATTACTTGTACATATGAAACAATGTAGCTGATCCCATATCAGCGTATCTGTGACATAACTTGTACATATGAAACAATATATCTGATCACATGTCAGTGTATCTGTGACATAACTTGTACATATGAAACAATATATCTGATCACATGTCAGTGTATTTGTGACAATACTTGTACATATGAAACAATGTATCATCAGATCACATGTCAGCGTATCTGTGACATTACTTGTACATATGAAACATTGTATCTGATCATATGTCAGTGTATCTGTGACATTGCTTGTACATATGAAACAATGTATCTGATCACGCGTCAGTGTATCTGTGACATTACTTGTACATATGAAACAATGTATCTGATCACATATCAGTGTATCTGTGACATAACTTGTACATATGAAACAATGTATCATCAGATCACATGTCAGCGTATCTGTGACATTACTTGTACATATGAAACAATGTATCTGATCATATGTCAGTGTATCTGTGACACTACTTGTACATATGAAACAATGTATCTGATCACATGTCAGTGTATTTGTGACAATACTTGTACATATGAAACAATGTATCATCAGATCACATGTCAGCGTATCTGTGACATTGCTTGTACATATGAAACAATGTATCTGATCATATGTCAGTGTATCTGTGACATTGCTTGTACATATGAAACAATGTATCTGATCACGCGTCAGTGTATCTGTGACATTACTTGTACATATGAAACAATGTATCTGATCACATATCAGTGTGTCTGTGACATAACTTGTACATATGAAACAATGTATCTGATCACATGTCAGTGTATCTGTGACACTACTTGTACATATGAAACAATGTATCTGATCATATGTCAGTGTATCTGTGACATTGCTTGTACATATGAAACAATGTATCTGATCATATGTCAGTGTATCTGTGACATTGCTTGTACATATGAAACAATGTATCTGATCACGCGTCAGTGTATCTGTGACATTACTTGTACATATGAAACAATGTATCTGATCACATATCAGTGTGTCTGTGACATAACTTGTACATATGAAACAATGTATCATCAGATCACATGTCAGCGTATCTGTGACATTACTTGTACATATGAAACAATGTATCTGATCATATGTCAGTGTATCTGTGACACTACTTGTACATATGAAACAATGTATCTGATCATATGTCAGTGTATCTGTGACACTACTTGTACATATGAAACAATGTATCTGATCACATGTCAGTGTATTTGTGACAATACTTGTACATATGAAACAATGTATCTGATCATATGTCGGTGTATCTGTGACATTGCTTGTACATATGAAACAATGTATCATCAGATCACATGTCAGTGTATCTGTGACATTACTTGTACATATGAAACAATGTATCTGATCATATGTCAGTGTATCTGTGACATTGCTTGTACATATGAAACAATGTATCATCAGATCACATGTCAGCGTATCTGTGACATTACTTGTACATATGAAACAATGTATCTGATCATATGTCAGTGTATCTGTGACATTGCTTGTACATATGAAACAATGTATCTGATCATATGTCAGTGTATCTGTGACATTACTTGTACATATGAAACAATGTATTATCTGATCACATGTCAGCGTATCTGTGACATTACTTGTACATATGAAACAATGTATCTGATCATATGTCAGTCTATCTGTGACATTACTTGTACATATGAAACAATGTATTATCTGATCATATGTCAGTGTATCTGTGACATTGCTTGTACATATGAAACAATGTATCTGATCATATGTCAGTGTATCTGTGACATTACTTGTACATATGAAACAATGTATTATCTGATCACATGTCAGTGTATCTGTGACATTGCTTGTACATATGAAACAATGTATCATCAGCTCACATGTCAGCGTATCTGTGACATTACTTGTACATATGAAACAATGTATCTGATCATATGTCAGTGTATCTGTGACATTACTTGTACATATGAAACAATGTATCTGATCATATGTCAGTGTATCTGTGACATTGCTTGTACATATGAAACAATGTATCTGATCACATGTCAGTGTATCTGTGACATTACTTGTACATATGAAACAATGTATCTGATCATATGTCAGTGTATCTGTGACATTGCTTGTACATATGAAACAATGTATCATCAGATCACATGTCAGCGTATCTGTGACATTACTTGTACATATGAAACAATGTATCTGATCATATGTCAGTGTATCTGTGACATTGCTTGTACATATGAAACAATGTATCATCAGATCACATGTCAGCGTATCTGTGACATTACTTGTACATATGAAACAATGTATCTGATCATATGTCAGTGTATCTGTGACATTGCTTGTACATATGAAACAATGTATCTGATCACATGTCAGTGTATCTGTGACATTACTTGTACATATGAAACAATGTATCTGATCACATATCAGTGTGTCTGTGACATAACTTGTACATATGAAACAATGTATCTGATCACATGTCAGTGTATCTGTGACACTACTTGTACATATGAAACAATGTATCTGATCATATGTCAGTGTATCTGTGACATTGCTTGTACATATGAAACAATGTATCTGATCATATGTCAGTGTATCTGTGACATTGCTTGTACATATGAAACAATGTATCTGATCACGCGTCAGTGTATCTGTGACATTGCTTGTACATATGAAACAATGATCACGTCAGTGTATCTGTAACATTACTTGTACATATGAAACAATGTATTATCTGATCACGTGTTAATGTATCTTTGACATTACTTGTACATATGAAACAATGATCACATGTCAGTGTATCTGTGACATTACTTGTTCATATGAAACAATGATCACATGTCAGTGTATCTGTGTGTGCATTATAGCAGCGCTAGCAAATATAAATATGTCAGTATGTGAACCTTGGGTCAGAGTATTCTGTATGTTTGTACCATTTGTAGATCAGAGGGCAGATTTTATGGGATAATAATACAATACTGCTATACAATATGAGATCAAACAAACAAGGAGGAAACCCATGACACGGAGATCTAACAATGAACAAATCCCATAAGGTGCAATTAAAAGACTTTACAGCAACTCGTGAAAAAAGTATAATGATGAAGATAAGTAAAAAACAATAATGTAGGGCTTATGTTCCTTGGCAAGTGCTTCAGTCTCCAGTTTGTGCTGGGATCTTCTGCTGTTGGCTGGGTCTGCGGATGGCCTGTTGTTGGCTGATTAAGTCTAGGTATGGTGTAACTTTGTTTTATAAAAAAAAAAAAAAACATTAGACTTAAAATGTAATTCCTATTAAATGCTTAATTATACAGAGTAAACCAACACTGGGATGATTATTTATTATTTATTTTGTCTTCTTTTCCTGAAATTTAAATATGGAAAATTTTAGTTTTCCCTCCTTCCAGAGAAGCTGGCATGGCTTCAATGGGATTCTGAAACCTGACCCTTGTACATGATACACAGTGACTGGTTAGGGCATGTTAACCTTAAAGGGACAGTATACACCAATTTTCATACAACTGCATGTAATAGACCCCACTATAAAGAAGAATATGCACAGATACTGATCTAAAAATCCAGTATAAAACCTTTTGAAAACTTTTCTTAGAAGCTCCCAGTTTAGAACTGTTGATGAGGTCAGGCTGGGACATCCAGTGAAAGGGGATGGGAAAACAGTAAAGCAGACCCCCCCCCCTTACCTGCATATGAAAAGACAGATTATACAAACAGTAGCCGCAGTAATCTGTATGCATCAGTCTATATCTTAAACTTTAGGGTTTGATTAGGAGTCTAAAAATCACCACAATGTTATTAAACATACGCAAAACTAAACATTTTTACAAAAACACCCCAGATGGGCTATATGAATGGATCACCTACAAAACATTTATGCAAAGAAAAATCTATTGTACAATGTCACTTTAATTGGTCGGAGGAAAGGGGCTTTTCATAGGGTATATTCCTTAACTGCACAACACTGCACATTTGGCTAAACAATGACAGTTTAAATGATTTTAAAAGATGTATTTTGTAAATAGATGTTCTGAGATGCAGTTATTAATTCCTGATATCTATATATAAACATTAAGGTCCTTTAACTCTACAACAGCTCTATGTATTTTCTATATATTTTTCAGGTTGTATTTATTATCATCTGTTAGTTCTTATATAAACTTCAATACAAAAATATAGTTGTCTTCCTAAAGCTGCTGTGAGATTGTAATCCAGGTGACTGTTGACTCAAGCCCCTCCTACCCCAGTGATTTATAACAACTGTAACTGCATCTACTACAAAAACAATAATGAGAGGGTTCAAATATCACCTAAATAATTAGCAAACATACCAAAGGCCTTTGACAAAGCAATGGCGAAACGCGCAGCAGGTGTTCACACTGCCCCTCTCTGTGATCAATAATATGTTTGCTAATTATTTTGGTGGTATTTGAACCCTCTCATTATTGTTTTTGTAGTAGATGCAGCACGGGGATACCCAGCTTTTTAAAATAATTGACCAGGAGTACTGGGAAAGTCTTAGATAGGCATTTTGGCTAAATGAGACAGTCATATGGATTTTTTGTACTACAGTACACTGGCCAATGGGGATAGTCATCCCTTTTTGTGCTGATCTAATTTCCAGATATTGTTTTGGGTTCATATTTGATAACATTGATGGTAGTGCTCATATGGGGGGGGGGGGGGCAGGCATGTCTATATGTTTTTTTAATATTTTATCAGGTCACATGTTTGATTTTATTGACTTAATAAAGGTTAAGTTGTATCTTTCTATGCCCTTTTTCATAGTTGCTTATAACACTCTCCCCCATATTTGTGGTAGTGTGCCATACTAATGCTTCTTTATGGTCTCTTTTTCTGCTATACTACACTAATACTCCCTCAATTGACACCAGTTTTCCACTGTCCATCATACAGTAATTTAAAGGGACAGTCTAGACCCAATACTAATTTGTATTACTTATTGCTACATACCAGAGAAGCATCTTACAACAGATTCCACATCTATAAGTTTTTAAGAAGTACATGAAACATTAAATAATCATTGTTTATTAGCAGCCAAAAATGGCCACCAAGCTCCGCCCACAGCTTTCGTCTTGGCCAGTTAGCTGTTTTCTTCTATGACAGTTTAGCAGTGCACATTTATTGTTTTTCAGTTAGCTATTTCAATTTGCACATGGAAAACTTATTCAAGAGTTGATCATGATTGGAGAAACATAACATACCAAAATATACGTGCAATAGGTGGGCGGAGCTTGGCAGTCATTTTTGGCTCCTGACAAACAATGAATATTTAAACGTTTTATATACTTCTTACAAGCTTATAGATCTGGGATCAGTTGCCAGATGATTCTCTTGTTTATAATTGTGAGTAATCAAAATGATGTGTTGGGTCTAGACTATCCTTTTAACATACATTAAATAGCACATTCCACCTTCAGAGCATAAAGCTAAAAGTGACATTTTATTTAGGTAAAAAGCAAATGCAGTTTGTGATATTATGACTGCAGCAGTAATTATTGAAGTGTTTAGCATATTCATCTCTGCTTCTCAGTGTAACAAACTGCACAAATGACCTGGCTACGATACCCAAAGTCATCGCAAAGTCAATCTGTACTCATTAGACAGATATCATCATAGCTGAAACAATATTTTTACTGTGCCAGGAAAATTGTTTTCCACAAAAAAATGGTGAAATGAAAAAAGCAAGAAAAACACAATGAAAAAGAGAACAATATTCACAAATAGGGCTCGATTTTTCAAGTGTCGATGGACAGGGACGTACCTATGCACCCCTATCCACCGCAGCTCGCCTCTGGCAGGCAGAATCCCAATGGCGGAATTCAGCATTGCACAACAGTGCTATTTTGCGCTATTTTGCAACGCCGCTCCCTGCCTGCGCACAGCCAATCACGTGCTGCAGGAGCTGTCAATTTCCCTGGTCAGACGAGACCGGGGAGATTTAAGTTTTTTACCAAAGAGGTGGAGAAGACTTAGGGAAATGCTGCTTGATAAATACTTACTGCAGGTTTTCTTGTGAGACCAAGCAGTCGTAGGCAGGCAAAGCCTTTGATAAATCGAGCCCAAAAAGTCCCTCTCAGATTGCTGTTATCTTGAGCAAAGAATACACAAACATATAACTCCAAACCTAAAATGATTCAGCACCATAGGATTCTTTTTGATTTGTCCAGGTTCATTTTCCATAGAGATTTCCTTCATTTATTAATATATGTAAGATGGGGAAAGAGAACTTCTAGAGACATTTTTTAGACACTGAGTGCCGTATTGGTCACATGCTGTGGCATTAATAACGTAACCTAAAGTGGACAGTGACCAAGAAATAAATGTGCTGGTCAGGGACTTTTTATATCTAAAATCATTTGTTATTGGGACATAAAACACACATTATATAAACACAATTTATATCAGATATATTGCAAGATGTGAGCATTCAAAATAAGTGTTTGTAAAGCTGTAAACTATTGTTTTATTAGCGATTTATAAAGCCCTAATCTCTATGCAAACCAGTGAACGACAGATATAAATGGGCCACAAAAGTAATCAAACACCCACTGTATTAAATATAGCAGCGTTCTGCCTCTGACATCTATGCACTCCCAGTCACAAAAGCAACCAAACAAAAAACATTGCAATTTAAAAAAACTTTCTAATATATGGGACAGAGCTCAGAATCAGGGAGTGTCCCTCTGAAAAAAGGACAGTTGGGGGAGTTGGGCTAACCCAGTAAGAGCAAACTTTGCTTACGCTTGAGTGCACCCCTTTGCTTTTAACTTATGATATGCACAGAAGTTAGCGCGGTCATGATATTGCTTAGCGCGTCCGGCACTAACTTTAGCGCACCACTTGTAAT